>NC_034009.1:23104336-23105895 GCF_000346465.2 Prunus persica
ATAAAAATAATAAAATATTCTTACCCACAACAACCAAACCACGTCGGTGTTAATAAATGTAGACGTTGTAAATTGTAATAGACTACTAAGTCGTTAAAATGACGTCGTTAAAATGAGAAACCATGGGCGGCTATTTAACTATACGACGTAAAATATATATATCAACGACTTAACCGCTGTCGTTACATAAACGTCGTCGATGATACCCTGAACCCTTAAGAAATTGAAGATGTTGTAAACCATAAACGACTCAATTGTTCAAAGAACGTCGTCTAACTATATTTTTACGTCGTAATTGTTTAAAACACGAAACAACAAAATACGACGGTTTGTGACTTTATTAGGTCGTTGGAAAAGTATTACACGTCGGTTAAGCAATTTGTATGTTTGTTTTTTTTTTAATTTAAGAAAACCTCAACAAATTTTTACATTACATATTATAGAGAAAATTTGTACATTATACATAAATATCAAGTGTTCAATAATTGCCCTGTTTAATAATTTGGAAAACAAACTCTGCCCATTCATTCCGGACTTCATCAATGGCTTCTTGGGGGTATGAAGCTTCCTGGTTTCCCTTGGCATACTGCATAAACAATGACTATTAGGGTTTATAAATAAAAAGAAATTCAATCACAGACGACGATATTTTTCATAACCGACGTAGTATATCCATTCAACGACGTTAATTTTACACGACCGTCGTTGATAATACAAAAAACGACGTGAAATGTATGAAGGTAATTTCTTCTTACCTTATTCTCAAACCCCAAGGAAGGATCCATGATGATGTCCCTCATGAAGCGCATTACATAATACCCCGCATTCGACATTGCTGGGTTGCTTTGGTGTGCCTGAGAGAGTTTTCCAAATTACATTTTTACGTCCTGCTCGGGCTATGTGGGTATTATATATTTTTAAAGCACTGTTCACGATGTTTTTGGCCTCTTCATCGACCACACGATTTCCTGGCAGAGGATCCAGAAAATAGACGGTTTCTCTCTTTGCTCTTACAATCAGCAAAATCCAATGACGGCTGCACAAAATTAATATAAAAACGACGGTTATTTACAAAAACGACGTATTATAGTATTTCACACGACGAAGTAAAGTAGCTAACGACGACATTATATATTTATCACGATGATAAATAAATACCGACGTGGTTAGTAGTTTCAAACGACTAAATAAAATAAAACACCGACGTGGTTAGTTTATAAGCTGTCATTTATTGAAAATCTTAAAAACAAAATCCTAAGGAGACTAACCCTGGATTGTAAGGCATCATGAAAATCTGTTCACCTTCTGTCTTCTGAAGTCGAGCTGCTACAAGTCGTGATCTTGCAGTTATTGTGCCAGAGTTGGCACTAACTGTAGCAGGGTCGATAAAGCGCAACCAGTCTGCACGCCTGGTTTTTTGACTAAATAGCGTTTTATTATCTTATACCGCGAGAGGGGGGATAGACGCCACCTTCCCGCTTAGGGACGATGGTGGATTGGACAAGGAACTTTGTCTTTTTTTTTTTGCGTTTTAGAATAATAAAGTCACTCATACGCTA
>NC_034009.1:23106694-23107921 GCF_000346465.2 Prunus persica
CCGACGTGATTTACAATTTAAACGGCGGTTTTTGTAAGGACCGCCGTGGTTTTAAAAATTTATTCTATAAATTTGTCGCTTTCATTCATTTCGGTTTACATTTAAGGTTCCAAGTTCTTCCTCTCTCAGTCTCTCATGTCTCAAAGATAATAATTTGGATGTTTTCTCAAAGAGAAATTGAGCTTACTCGCATCAAATATATGTCCACAAGAAGAAGCTTGTCAACTAGCCTTCTCACTTCCTTGATCAAGCCTGATAGGACACTTAGTGCTTCTGAATACTCCTTGCTTTCCATCAAAAGAGATGCAAGCCTGGCCTCCACTCGCTGTCGAAGGAAAGTTCGCTTCTCAGGGAAATCTGAAGATCAGATGTGCCTGATCCTCTGCTTGATTTTCTTGCCTAAGAAGATCCGTCGGATTTATTGTGATAGCCTCTTCCTTTATCCGTAGAGCTTCAGAAGAAGAAGATGGGTTTCAAGAATGCGATAAAGAATAGAAATGGCTTCAGATGGCCTCTAAAGCATGAGCAATTGAATCAGTAGTTTCTGGGAGATATGATGAAGACATTGTCAATGCTTTGAACTACACAAGTCCTGCAGAAAGATATGTTAAAGAAACTGAAACAACGGCGGTTTTCTGTTCTACCGTCGTCTTTTCTCGTCGTCTATATTAAGTTACGATGGCGGTAGATTTATAATTACCGACGTAGATTATTTTGTTAAACGTCGTTAAGTGTACTACAACCGACGTGGATTTTAATTTTAAATTATAAATGGAGTTTTTTTTCCCGTATTCTTTCAGTTTTAGTTTTCAATTCCAAAGCGTGATAAATAGATTTTTCTTTCCCGAGGAAATTTAAAATGAGGGAAATTAATGTTCTAGAATTTGTAAACTAACACGACGCAATATTTGCAAATCTGTGTCATCTGTTAAGATTATGATGTGGAACAGAGTTCCATCTGGTAAGATTTCGTAACCCTTGGGATCTCAGCAAAACTGATTATGTCGGCGGTGTTCTATATAAACCGTCGTGGTTATTTCAATTCTTGTCATTAAGTAGATCTACCGACGTAGGATAAGAAAATCAAAGAAAAAAATTGTTAACAAAAATTCTTATTAAGACGACCGTTAAAATTAAAGGTACGACGTATAAAATGAATAAATACGACGATAAATTTTATTGTACGATTTAAAGATTCGCGCTTTTCGCAATGAAATACTGACCGAT
>NC_034009.1:23108021-23109093 GCF_000346465.2 Prunus persica
ACGAAAACCTCGTCGTGTTATTTTATGAGTAAAAACGGCAGTTTTTATTGAAATCGTCGTCTTTACTTTCTACGTCGGTCGATTCATAACTTCTGCCGTTCTTTGTTGGCATTGATTTTACACTGCGGAAATCTGTTTCAAATAGACGTCGGTTGTTTAATTATGTACGTCGTTGTTTTTGAACAGCCATTTGAAACTCCATTTTTTAGTTGTCTAAGGTTGTATTACACGACGGTGTTTTTAGAACCGTCGTCTCTTTATAAACCACGACGGTTTTCACTGAGACCGTCGTTGTTTTCTGGTCGTCTTTTTCACTTTTTGTAGTAGTGGTATTTGCCAAAACCTTAGCCTATAAATAGGCATATCACTTGCAATGGGAAGAGAGACAAAACGGAGAAAAGAAGAAAAGGAAAAAGAGAAGAGGAAAGAGAGGAGGAAAGATAGAAGAGGAAAGAGAGAAAAAATTCAGTGAGCCTCACATATTGTAAACTCTAAAGTTGTAGCCCTATTATTTTATATAGTGAAAAAGTTACTGCTGCTGCTCTCCGAAGACGTAGGCATAGCCGAACCTCGTTAAATGCTGTGTCTCATCTACTTTACGTGCAGCTCAATATTCATACATATTCCAGGTTATTTTTATAACAATTATCATGTTATTGACACTCGGCACAAAATAATTTGTGAATATAGTGTGAAAACAATATATATGTGTGTGTATTTTACCTTAGTTATCATATAACTAACACGAGACATAAAATAATTTGTGAAGATTTTGAAACAATATATGTGCGAAAGTGATGTAAAATTAACGGTATTACCTAACTTACAATACGTAGATGCTAACATGCCTACATGTAGGGAAAGCATTACATGTACATATGTAGTAAGAAACTTTGCTAAATCATCACCACAGGAGTTCGATGTAAGATTAGCATTAATTTGTTGTGATCTTAATGGTAATATAATGAAACCAACAGAAGCATATATGACATCTACAACATGCAAACAACCATACATATGATATCAAAGTACCCCTTTGATTCTTTGGCCCTACTGAGAAAAGGAGAAAGTG
>NC_034009.1:23118224-23189346 GCF_000346465.2 Prunus persica
GCCGTGACACTGTGTTCTGATGCAATCCTTAGGTCGTCACGAGCGCATAGGAATTCGCGAATCTCAATTTGGATACCATTTGAGCCTCGAACGAATTTTCCATATTGTGCGATTATCGGGTTCAATACTGTTGAGCCGTTGGATCGTAATCAATTTTAGATAGGTTGTTCCAGATAATTTTAGAAACGTGTAGGATTCGACGGATTGTGAATCGGAGTCCTGGATACTCCGAAAACGCGAACCCTAGGGCTAGGGTTTAGAAATTATGCGATTACACGATCGTGATTAATTCGACCGTCCGATTGACAGCAATACCCTCGGGACATGTGTCCTAAATATATTGGACCTTCTAGCGTCATCCGGATCATATTGTACCCGTGGGGTTCAGGATTGACTTTTTGGACTTTAGCGCTTTTTGAGTCCCAATATACTGCTAAACTATCCCACGTGGAAGGAAAGCTGTTATGGGCATAGGGATCACTTTAAATTAACGCACGTACTTTTAGGAGCCGGGGGTAGGGTTTTTAAATCAATACTATATTGTATTAATAGAATATTATGGTCATTGACTCAGGCACCCGGGCACCAGTTGACCCGCAGGAGGGACCTTCAAGAGGTCCGGCGAGCTCAGACTATCCGTGAGTGGACTCTTTGTTTTAATGAATGAATTTAAGCAGTTCAATTTCAGTTATAAGCTGTTTTATGCTGTTAAATATTTTATGTTGCATGCTGCCGAGTGAAATTTCCTTTAAAGCATATAGGAAAAGATATTCTCGTTAATTATCAGATAAATAGCAGCAGAATATTAAAGGTTACAGAAAGTTATTTATTCAACAGATTTTCTTCAGAAACTTTATATTTTCTTAAATCACCTTGTATCCAGTATTAAATGTTGCCTTCGGTTTATATTTGTTGCCTTCGGTTTAGTCAGCATGCTTGACAGTTGCCCCACGAAGTTCCTTGGTACTCGAACTCGTGTGGAGCGAGTAATGAGGATAAAGGTGGACTACGGTTCCCTGAATCCTGCGAGTTGCTGCTCGGACTGACCTCGTGTCACTGAGACCTGCGAGTATGTGTCACCCATGGTGATGCAAGGAATTGACGGATCTAAGAATTTGACGGAAATAGGGGTACATCTAGGTGATAGTGTTCAACTGTTTTCAAATGTATAGTTATATACATGCATTGATTTCAGAAATATAGAAAATAAGCTAGTTTGTATAATTGTTTTTACAGTGGGGTTAGTATGTTCATATAGTATTTTCTAAACTTTGTTTTTGGGTCCACTCACCCTTCTTGTTGTTTTGCGCCCCCAGGCAGTAGACGTGCACAGGAATCCATCACAGGGCCACTTCCCATCTTCCGCGCCTTTCTTTGATGTAGGATTTGTATTTTGTACAAAGATTCACTCTTTTGTAAATTCTTAGTAGTCGCTCTGACGTTTTGCCCTAGACTGAGCTTTGATCTCTTGGCATGTGTATATATATGTATGTTGGCAGTTGGTTGTATATATATACTTGTTTTGACAGGTGTAAAGATTTTGGTATTGAGCCAGATACAAGGGAAACTCTGCCGGTTTTTCGGTAGAAGTCAACCTTGTTATTTTTATCATGTTGTGTATAGAAGGGCAAATAGGTCATTTGTGCCCGACATCCTCCAGGTGTCGGACTCACACAGGGTCTGGCTCGGATTCCAAAATGGAATTTGGATCGGGTCCTGTCAAAATGTGTTTTATGCAGGTTGAAATTTTTGGGATTGTTCAAATTACAGGGGAGACTCTGCCAAAATTTTGGTAGAAAGTCTTGATCTTTAGTACGTGGGCCTGGCATAGGGGTGATGTCGGAATTTCCACAGGATTCGTCTTGGGTTTCGGGGAATTCGGGGTGGATCCTGTCACTTCTAGGCAACTTAAGAAGCATAAGTTGAATACCCTACGCACGATTTCGAGCTTGCTGCTGTAGTGTTCGAGTTAAAGATTTGGTGACATTATCTTTACTGGGAGACATGCTAAATTTTTACGGATCATAATAAAGGGCTAAAGTATTTGTTCACCTGGCAGGAATTAAATTTGAGACAAAGGAGATGGTTAGAATTGATAAAGGACTATGATTGTACCATTGAACATCATACTAGGAGAGCTAATGTTGTGGCTAAAGCTCTTAGCAGGAAGTCGTCTAGGTCCTTGGCTCATCTTCGAGGGAAGTATCTTCCATTGTTGGTTGAATTGAGAAAGTCGAGAGTTGGGTTAAATATGGATGATCAAGGAGCTTTGCTTGCTACTCTCCACGTAAGACCGGTGTTAGTTGAACGAATTATCGAAGCCCAAATGCAGGATCCATTAATTTTACACGTTAAGGTTGGAGGTTGAAAATGGTACAGGAACAGATTATTCTATGAGAAGGGATGAAGCTTTGATGGTAGGAACAAGATTGTATGTTCCCGGGGATAAAGCACTAAAGAGGGAAATTCTTGAGGAGGCCCATTGTTATAAGATTATAAGATAATTAAATTACAAAAATATACTGCACCCTAAGAAATCATTATTGGTGGCCTGTAATCAAGCAAATTCCAAGCTATGCAAAGTTCTTGAAGGACCTTTGTACCAACAAGAGGAAATTCAAATATCATGAAACGGTTGCACTAACGGAAGAGGTTTATGCTGTTTTGCAAAGGAAGCTCCCTCCCAAGTTAAAAGATCCATGAAGTTTTACAATTCCTTGTGTTATTGGTGATAAAATGTTTGAATCCCGCCAAGCGCAAACACTATGTGCTCTCTCTGCAGAGATAGAAACGTTCTCTTTACTCTTACAATCCTCAAGTGAGAGATCTCAGACAGTTTGCTCATAAGCTCAATGATTGTGATGCCTCTTAAGGTGATTTCTTGGCTACTCTTGAAGAAATCTCACAACCATCCACTAGAGAAAATGCATTTTTGATACTCAATAGCTTGAAGCCATAGCAGAAAACCCAAATGTTCTTCAATTGGGTGAAAACCCATAATTGTTTAAGAAAAAAGAAAATTAAAACAAAAACAAAAACTGCATCCCTATCCCTACATCCCTACCCTTCCCCTCCCCCTCCATCTCCCCATATGCCCGCATCCTCTTTTTCTCTCTCTCTCTCTCTCTCTCTGTTACCCCCGAGCCAAACCTCAGCCCACTCCCTGTCATCCACGACCCACTCACTGCCCCTCTATCTTTCCCTCATCTTCTTTTTTTTCCCCTTATCTTTCTTTGTGTGTTATCTTTTCCATTTGCGAAAGGTGCCTCTGATTTTTTTCCCCCAACTACCCAAACCACCCCCACGCTTGAGCCTTACATGTGACCCAACAGAGGGACCGTTTGCAGGGAGAGAGAGAGAGAGAGAGAGAGAGAGAGAGAGAGAGAGAGAGATGTAATTTTTGTTTTTGTTTTAATCTTATTTTTTCTAAAATATTAATTTTCTTTACAATTTTTTTTTATGGATTTTAAGTTTTAAAATCTAAATTGAAATTTTTAATTATTATTTTTTGAAAAATGAGGTAAAGTGAGATAAAATTGTGTGAAATATGGGATAAAGTGAGACAAAATGAGATTCATGGGGTAAAGTGAGACTCAAATACACTTTTAGGAGGTATATAAAGAAATAAGCCTAAAAAAAAAAAAAACCAACCCACCTCATCCTCCCCCACTTTAATCCCAACCCCCATCTCATCGATGTTCTGCAACAGCCTCTTGGTATCCCACCCTCCCCATTCTCTCTCTCTCTCTCTCTCTGAACAAACCCAGAGCCTTGCAGCCCCTATAAACGTTTGAAGAGAGAAATAGAGGGAGAGAGGAGAAGGGGACATGGAGGGAAGGGAAGAAAAGGTGGGCTGTGAGGAGGAGAAGATGGGGCGCTGGGGCAATGGTTATCGGGCTGGGAGGTGGGAGAGGGAAATAGGTTTTTATTTTATAGTTTTTAATTTATTTACTATTTTATTTAATTGGACTCTTTTACCCCTATATTTGACAGTAATATTGATAGAATCTAACGGTAGGACCAATGCGCCGATTAATAAAGAGTTGGTGAACCATTTAAACGAATAATTTAATTGAAGGACTAAAATGCAACTCAAGTGTAAATTTGAGGACCATTTAAGTAAATAACTCTACTATAATAATATATAGCCTTGCTTGTGTGTAACATATCACATATCTAGGGGCTGCTATGTGTCTTTGATATTCTTCAACAAATGAGAAATCAAACAGAACAGTATTTAAATATTTGATATGCATCTCAAATTAAAAATGAAGCAATTAAGTCGAACATCTACATCGATCCATTGAGAAAAGGACGTAACGAAATAGAAAATTTAGGTCAATTAGTACTCTATAATCAAGTTGGAGCTTGCACTAGCTTTTATTAAATTATGAAAGGAAATACACGGAGAAGATTATAAGATAATTATCTCCAGTCATTTAAGAGGATAGAATTGCAAGTTGCAATTGCTTTAACAAAGTTGTGGCCTGTAATCAAGCAAATTCCAAGTTATGCAAAGTTCTTGAAGGACCTTTGTACCAACAAGAGGAAATTCAAATATCATTTGGTTATCGGACTTCACATGCATAGACGGAAGAGAATCTGGTTCAGTTGTGAAGAGCCTGATTTATCATTCCTCACATCAATTTAAGAATAAAAGTAATCTACTTGTGGGTAGACGCTTTAAGAATAAAATATTATATCACTAATCTGATAAATATTCTGCACCAGTCAAGACCACATGCAGTTGTCTTGTCTTGGTTACACAACCTACAATACCTTTTGTCCAGCTCCATGTCTTGGTTCCACGTGCAGTTGTCTTTATTATGTCATGTCTTCTTCTCAACACTTCCCCACAAAAACATCAGCTCACTGTGTTCATCATAAGGCAAGGTTTGAACACTGCAAAAACATCAGCTAACTGTTCAGCAGAGGGCAAGATTTGAACGCGGTGAGTGTCGAAGGCAATACGTTCCAGAACAAAGTGATATTTTCATATATACCTTTCGAAAACTAGTCCAAAAAAGAGCCAGACCCTTGCCTGCCTCTTCTTCTCCGTGTCTCAACCTTAGTTTTTTGGGGCTGCTTCTCAGCCTCCTGTTCAGATTTTGGCTAGGTCTCCCACCTTTGGATCCTTGTTGTATGTGTTGTTGAAGTTTTGGAGTTTGGTGGTAGATCTAGGTAGATCTCCTTTGGATCTATTTTATGTGGAGGTGTAGCTGCTGGATCTAGGTAGATCTTCCATCATATGGTATTGTGGGATCGTGAGTTCCATGATTGGTAGAAGGAAGTTTTTTTTTTTTATTAAGGTCATTTCTGGAATTGGTCTCTTCTTTGGTTTTCATTATATTTCCTTGAGAATACTAATGAGTTTTCAGTGTCTTTTATTTGATTGAATTAGGCACCATCTCTGGTTTTCCATTTCTGCCTTTTGGTTTAGTAATCTTTTTGATCTGATGGAACCAGACCTCATCTTTGGTTTTCAGATTCTTGCTCCTCCCTGCCTTTCAATCTTACAAGGTTGTTTGCTCTTCCAATCAAGGTAATAATCTCAATCTATCCTTGATCTTTATTTTTATATTTTTTATATAGCAATTTATGATTTCAGATTATGGTTTCTTCTGTATATTTTTCATGGCATCTTGTAATTTTGGTCTATATTTGAGAAGAGGAATTGGGTCTGATTGCTTCATTTGGGTCTATCGTTGATTTTGAGTTATAGAAAAAAAAGAGATAAAAAACAGAGAACATAAAACTATTAGAAAAGTGTTGGTGGGACCATAAATGTATTATTAATTATAAAGATGAATTGGCACCTCAAAATGGTGCTTTTTTTAAAATCAACTTAGGAGACAAATTCATATCAATAGCTAGTGTGTGTTTTTTTAGTTGTGATTGTGTTGTCTGATATAATGATTATGTCATGTCTTCTCCTCAGCAAGTTGTTTTCCTTGTGTGCTCGAAGAAAATATGACTGAAGCAATAGTTTCCTTTGTGATTGAAAGACTTGGAGAATTCATCATCCAAGATGCAAAGTTCTTGTTTGGAGTCAGCGATAAAGTTGAGTTTGCACAAACTGAGCTGCAACTCATGCAGGGTTTTCTGAAAGATGCAGATCTAAGGCAACGAGATGATGAAACGGTACGTGTTTGGGTTGCACAAATAAGAAAGGCTGCTTATGATCTGGAGGATGTCATAGAAATATTTATCTTGAGAGTGGCTACAAAGAAGCGAGGCATGAAGCATGTTCTGAAAAGGTTTGGTTGTGTGTTAAAGGAAGGAGTTGATCTTCACAAGATTGGGTCACAAATTGAGAATGTTACCACCCAACTTTCTAATTTGAGGTCAAGCTTGCAAACTTATAACATTAAGGAAATAAGGAACTCTAGAGGTGCCACTTCTTTGTATGAGAGGCAGCAGCAAGTAAGGCGAACTTATTCTCATATTATTGAACGTGATGTTGTTGGGTTAGAGAATAGTGCGGAAGAATTGGTCAAGCATTTGGTGAAGAAAGAATTTAGCCACCGAATTGTTTCTATCTGGGGTATGGGTGGTCTGGGAAAGACCACCCTTGCAAAACAAATTTATCGTCATAATGAAGTTAGACGCCATTTTGGTTGCTTTGTTTGGATATGTATATCTCAACAATTCCAAGTGAGATCTGTTTGGGAAGAAATTTTAATTAAACTTATTTCTGCTACCACTGCGCAAAGAGAAGAATTTGCAAAACTGAGGGATGATGAAATAGCCAAGAAGATATATCTTCTACAACAAAAAAGTAGATGTTTGGTAGTCCTTGACGATATTTGGAGCATTGAGGCATGGGAGTCACTGAAAGCTGCGTTTCCTTTGTATGATGCGGAAACAGAAAGTAGAATATTACTCACCACTCGCAACAAAGACGTAGCTTTACATTCAAATGGATTCATCCACCAACCTCGCCCATTAAATGACGATGAAAGCTGGGAACTTTTTGAGAAGATAGCAGTCTTTGGAAGAGAAGGAATAAGTATTCTCTCATCCCAATGTCTCTACTTTAATTTCATATTTGTCAATTAAATGCAATAGATAAGAACTTTTCATATTCCATTGGCCACTACATTTGAGAGAGACCAAAAAAAAAAAAAAGCTTTTATTTCTACACACCTGTCTTATTTCCCTACTCAGCTTATCTTCCTACCCACCATTTGAAAAAACACAATCCTATTTTTCCACCCACCATTACTCCTAAAATACCCTTCAATTATAATTTAGTACTAACTGATGAGATGACATATGTGGGACCCATCTTCTTAAACATAAATTAATTATAATATTAATAAAACATTTTAAAAACTAATTAAAAATAAGAAAAAGATTTATAATAAGGAGCCACTATTGATTATAATATGAATAAATTGATTATAATAAAAATGGCTGCAGTGCGGTGGAGGAAGAGGGAGGACGGAGGAGGGTGGGGTGTGCGTGTTGTGCGGGAAGGGTTTTGATATATTTTGAATAATATTTTTAGTTGTTTTTAATTGGTTTTAATGTTTAATGTTCTTTATCGATAAAAGAGTATGAGTTTTGATTACCTTATCATTTAGAAATTGAAAAATGAATCTCGAACTTGTCCGCTGAACCCATATTTTTTTATTTCGGGAAATAATGTTGTGCGAAAACACTCCAATACATAATCGTTGATGGATTACATAACTATCACACACAAGCCATGCAAAGATAAAGCACACACTCAAACTGAAAAGTAAACTCACACACAAAGAACACAAGAATTTATAGAGGTTCGATGTTATGGTTACAATGAATAACCCCCTTTGCTCTCTCACAAACCCTAGCTCTCTTTTCTCTCACCCTTGGCTGAAACTCAATTTGATACCTTGATTTTCTCACGTTATGAAAACCTAGTGCTAAAGTGCCTATTTACAGTTCATAGGACTTAAGTACAAACCTAATAGTAATAGAAGACTTAACCTAGTAAAATAGACTAGCATAATACCAATCACGCATAGCAGGAAAAACACGCGGTGACTGATTGCCCAATACTTGCCATAGGTCGGTTTGCACAGAACCTCCAACTTCTCTCCAACATTGCGACCTCTGCTCTCGGGATTATGCGATCGATAGTTTTTGAAAGAAGTGACTGGTCGCTTCTTGCTTCTCCTTCCTATTTTTGCATCTTTAAGTGAACCAACTTCAGCAGTTAAAACCCATCTCAAAGTAGTTTTTGTGTTCCAAGTTATTAAACTTGGTGCAATTGTCATTACATTAGTTTTGTCAATTATCTAGCATAAGTGTTTTATTTTATTTTGTTGTTGATATATCTAGCATATGTTGAGTAAAAGCATAAACTGACAGTGTAAAAATTGTTTGAAAAAAAAAAATGAACATTTTATTTTAGACAAGTGATTAGTGTAATTCTTTAATTATTTACTTTTACAATGCAAAGTTGCTAATATAACAATGAATTTAGTGTTGATTATTTTTCAGCCTTTGAAGTTTCCACAAAGATGAAAGAATTAGGAAAGAAAATGCTTCAACATTGTGTCGGCTTGCCATTAGCCGTCATTGTGCTCGCAGGACTACTCGCCAGAAAGGACACAATTAATGAGTGGGAGACAGTCCTTAAGAATGTTTATGCATACATAAGAAGAGGCAAAGACCATGAACATGAAGTCACGGGTACATCGTGGGTGTTGTCGTTGAGTTATGATAACTTACCGTATTATTTAAAACCATGTTTTTTATATTTGGGCCATTTTCCTGAAGATTTTGAGATATCAGTGAAAAGATTGACTCAGTTATGGATGGCAGAAGGTCTTATATCCTTGGTGCAACAAAGACAAGGTTCAATGGAAACAATGGAGGAGATAGCTTTTAGTTACTTAAATGAATTAGTGGAAAGGTGTATGGTTCAAATTGGAGAACGGGGTTCAATTAGAAAGATTAAATCTTGTCAGCTTCATGATCTCATGCGAGACTTGTGCTTGTTGAAGGCAGAAGAGGAGAACTTTCTCCAAACTGTCAATTTGTCGCATAGGGAGACAATGTATGCTCTTCCTTCTCCCACGGTAACTGAGGCAACACTAAAAGGTAAGGTTCGAAGACTTGCCATTTATGTGGATGATAATGTTGATAAATTGTTTCCATCAAGATATGAAAGAGACAACCGCCTTAGATCTCTGTTATACTTCGGCCCAAGATACTGGATGCCAAGTAATAACAAGTTAGTGTCGCCACTATTCAAGGACTTCAAATTGCTTAGAGTTTTGAAGGTTGAAGGTATAGAGCTATTAGTAAAATTGCCTAGTGAAATTGGGAATATGGTCCACTTGAGATTTTTAAGTCTAAGGCATAGTTTTATAAAATGGTTGCCATCGTCCTTAGGTAATTTGATATGTATGCAAACTCTGGATTTACGCATTAACGGAACGAATGTAGTTCCAGATGTATTTTGGATGATGGAACAATTGAGGCATTTGTATTTACCCTTTTATTACACCGCTCGGGGTAAAAAACTTCGACTGTCCACTCTTCATGATTTGCAGACTCTACACCATGTTTCAAGCCTCTGCTGTGACTTGAACGATCTTACTCAGTTAACCAGTCTTAGAAAACTGGTCATACGAGTGACAAGTCCCTTGAAAAATTTGGAGGAAACCTTAAAATCTATAAGCAGCACACTTGATCGCATTCAATCTCTATATGTGCTCAACTTACGTGAAATTCATAGTGGTACGGAGGTTGCACAGATTGTGTTAAGTTGCCGTCATATATACAAGCTACATTTGAATGGGCGAACTGTAGAGTTACCGGACCTTCAACACTTTCCGAACCTCACTAAGTTAACACTGTGTCGCTGTGATCTCAAGGCCAACCAGATGGCCGTGCTAGAGAAGCAGCCAAATCTTAAAACTCTTCGCCTTATGGAGCAAACTTTTGAGGATGGATTAGACACACTGGTTTTCTCCAAAGGAAGCTTTCTTCAACTTGAATCTCTTTTCCTCATTTGCATTTACGAATTAAGGGACTTCACGGTGGAAGAAGGAGCCATGCCTAGCCTCCGCCGATTGTGCATGAAACGTTGCAGTGGATTGACGACACTTCCAGATGGGCTGAGACATATTACTACACTCTGGGAATTAAGCTTCACAGAGATGTCTAGGACATTGCATAGTAGGCTTCAGGTCGGAGGAGATGATTTCTATAAAATCCAACATGTGCCTTCGATTGTATTTGCCAACATGCGGGAGGACTAGGTACTTCTTAATTTCCGAGTGTGGTCAAGGTTAATTCATTTGTTGTGTAACGTGTTCTTCATTTTGCATCTTTGCGTCATTCTTCCATTTATTAATTTTCTTTTTTATTGTTATACTGCAGTTGGTGGTTGTCTGTTTTGCTTGCTCTTTGTTATATTGTGCTGCATATACTTACTGTCGAGAGTTTCCCTTATATTGGGAGGGACTGCATTCAAAAAACAACACTACAAGCTGAGGTAACCATTTTCCTTTCTTATTTCGTGTGCTTTATATATTGTTAGCCATGCCTCACAATTTTACTCTAATCCAAATAAGGATAAAGCTGCTCACTGTGATAAAGATAGACAGATGTACAATAAGTTTCCTCTTATAACAACACTTGTACCAATATATTGAACGATTCACATCCACAATATCTTTTCTACATATATGATGGTCGAAGATGATCATATGGAAATTGAATCACTGGTATGTCATAATGTCACATAATTATCGTAAAGTATTCTATCATAACTTAAAACTAATGTATTTTTGTGTTTTGGATATTTGCAAATTTGTTCTCTTGTTAAAAGGTACTAATTCTATTTTTCTTAGGTGAGAAGTGAGGACATATGAATATATTTGTCGGGGAAGCTAACTAGATGTTTAGAAAAGCATGTTAGATGATCAGTTAAATGGAAGTTAGTATATACTTGTGCCCTCAATAGAGTGCAAATATATCTTTGTACTCTGTTTTGATTCTGTTCTCTTCATATGAATATGCTGGGGCTGCTTTGAGGTACTATATGTCAGGCTATTATGCTTTTGCTGTCTCCTTCGAATTATAGGGTCTTCATTATTTACTAATCTTCAAATCCCTGTGTTTTGGTGGATCCTGAGCCAGACTTCACGGAAAGAGCGATACGGGTAAATGAGTGAAGCTACCTCAAAGGAAGGAATGGATGACACCATTGGGCCAATGTCGATAGAGTGCGCCGATGATGACGTCATATACAAAAGCGTGGTAGAATGTTAGGACCCAAATATCCCAAATTGAGAGCTCTCGAGAACCCTTTCCATACAAGTTAATATTTAATTGTAAGTTCTACCCATGGCCCCTCTTCTCACAAGGAGAAGATCTTACTGTAGTTACCACCTATGGCTTCATCAGAAATTTATCTCTAAGACTCTTTTTAATCATTTTGGTTAAATATTTCCAAGTCTAGTGTAATTCTATGTGTGTATGCCTAAAGTTTGTGTAATCCTATGGTTAACTGTTTTAGAAGCGTAAGGATATCCGTGTTCGACTGCTTGCAATAAATTTCATCCATGAAACCCTTGTGCACAATTGGTAATTGCTCAATGAAATTTTAGTGAAGAGTATGTTTCTTGTGAAGAAACCTTTCATCCTTAGCCTAAAAGGATTTGGATTAAATTTAATTGGAACGGATTAGCCTAGTTGTAATCCAATCCAACATCAATTATAGCCCAAACGTGGCATTAATGGAGGATCATCTAATTCCTAATTCCCATGCCACATTTGAGCTCGCAACCTGCAGCCTGTATTCAATTTTCCTGTTGTGGTTTTTTAGTTTTTTGTTAACATGGATTCGGTCTGATCAGTTGATATATATATAATTAAATATACAGAAACGTTGATATAGATCTAAATTTTCATTGAAGAGTTAGGTTTAATTCCCGGATTTGGGGACTTTGATCCAAGTCCTTTGACTTTGTGCCACGTAGAATTACATTCCATTTTAAATATTTTTTGATTTTCCCACTTCCCTTTTCTCCACTTACACTCCCTTTTTCTTTTTAATACTTTTTAATCAATTTTGTTTATTCTCTTTCCTATTCTACCCTTACCCTACATTAATTTCTTTTTATTTCACTTTTATATTAGTTTTTTTTTAATACTTAATTTTCCAACTTGCACTCCATTTTTAATATTTTTTTTCCCTTAATTGAGTAAGAAATTAAGTTTTTTTTCCCCCCCCCTAATACTGAAAATGGAGTATAAGTTAAAAAATTAAGTATAAAGAAAAATAAATAATATAAAAGTAAAGCAAAAAAGAAATTAATGTAGGGTAAAAATAGAATAGGAAAGAGAAAGAAAAAAATTGATTAAAAAGCAAAAGGGAGTGTAAGTGGAAAAAATGGGTAACATACAATTTTATTTTGTCTATTTTTGTATCTGACTTATAAGTAGTCTTCTAATTTATGTTCCTAACTTATAGGTATAGTCTTTTAATTTATGTTCTAACTTATAAGTAACATGATTTATCATCACTAAGATTTTTTCGTTGGTAATAATTACACTATTTACTTGTATGTTAGGTAAATTAATGTGGGTACTTGTTTGATTGATTGGTATAATATGTGGGTCTTTACTTTTTATGGATTAAATTGTATTTTATCCATAATTAGGAATATTATCAAGGAAAGAATTCAAAATTTAAATTTTGGAATTCAATTACAAGGAAATAATCCATTAAATTTAAAATTTTCAATGTGTTTTCCTTATTTACCTCAAAGGGTAAAATCAACACAACAAAAAAAGTGATAAATGTCAAAGGACCTACATATAAACGCGTGGACTAAACCCAATGACAGCTAATCATTTTGGACCTAAATCTAAAAAGCCCTTAAATATAATTAGTTTCCTTGTATATACTTAATTTTTTATTCTTTTGGGGGAGAAGAAAATGCAGACAATAAGGGTCTAGATGGTAGGAGCGTAATCCAGAAGTTTGGATTAAATTGGCATGGCGGGTAGCATATTTGTGCCAGCATTAGCTGTATCGATGGTCTCAATGGCAACCAAAGGCCATAATTAAACACATCGGCAAAGAAGACGACTTCACCCTTAGGGTTGCTTAATGCTTCTAACAGCTTAAGGATCCGCATCACTACCGAATCCGGGATATGGTAATCCGCCCAGATCTTGGCCAACTCCCAATCCGTCAGCATGTTCAACTCCAGGAAGTCTGCTTTAAAGACTAGACCATTTGGCTGTGCCATCGGCACCCGTTGGTTACCAGTCACAACTCTCAAAATCCCTTCAGCAGGAATGGACGTTGAACCTTTGGCCGCTTGATCACCATGACCAGATGTAGAATTTCTGATTGATAACTCGTGTGTTGATCCATCACACCAGTATCTTGCATAAGAAACTCCACATAGTGGGCCATATATTGGCCCGAAGAGAACTTGAAGCAGGACACATAGTGCATGCAGCTTCGACAGGCACTACTCACATTGAATATACAAGTATATCGATAGTACTCAGGCTACACCCATCGCCATTGCTTCTGATATACTCAACCCTAAAACAGATTTCTAAGCATATGTGTGAAAGAAGTGCAATTCACTTACCCAAAGAAAACGTGATGATGATTGTTTGATAGCCGGTAGCAAAGGATGCTCAGCGAAAACAATCAAGGAAGTGAAAGAGAAAGACTAGATGAGGGAGGTTCTGCCACAAGAGAAGAGAAATAGACAAATTTAAGTCTGGAATAGCCGGTAGCAAAAACAACCGAGGAAGTGAAAGAGAAAGACTAGATGAATGAGGTAAATGAGTGAAGCTGCCTCAAAGGAAGGAATGGATGACACCATTGGGCCAATGTCGATAAAGTGCGCCGATGATGACGTCATATACATAAGCGTGGTAGAATGTTAGAACCCAAATATCCCAAGTTGAGAGCTCTCGAGAACCCTTTCCATACAAGTTAATTTTTAAGTGTAAGTTCTACTCATGGCCCCTCTTCTCACAAGGAGAAGATCTTACTGTAGTTACCACCTATGGCTTCATCAGAAATTTATCTTTAAGACTCTTTTTAATCATTTTGGTTAGATATTTCCAAGTCTAGTGTAATTCTATGTGTGTATGCCTAAAGTTTGTGTAATCCTATGGTTAACTGTTTTAGAAGCGTAAGGATATCCGTGTTCAACTGCTTGCAATACATTTCATCCATGAAACCCTTGTGTACAATTGGTAATTGCTCAATGAAATTTTAGTGAAGAATATGTTTCTTGTGAAGAAACCTTTCATCCTTAGCCTAAAAGGATTTGGATTAAATTTAATTGGAATGGATTAGCCTAGTTGTAATCCAATCCAACATCAATTATAGCCCAAACGTGGCATTAATGGAGGATCATCTAATTCCTAATTCCCATGCCACATTTGAGCTCGCAACCTGCAGCCTGTATTCAATTTTCCTGTTGTGGTTTTTTAGTTTTTTGTTAACGTGGATTCGGTTTGATCAGTTGATACATATATAATTTAATATACAGAAACGTTGATATAGATCCAAATTTTCATTGAGGAGTTGGGTTTAATTCCCGGATTTGGAGACTTTGATCTAAGTCCTTTTTTGTGCCACGTAGAATTACATTCTATTTTAAATATTTTTGATGTAATTATTATTTTATTTTAAAAATCATTTTTTGTTCCAATATTGCCCCTTATGACTTGAATCGGGTAATAGTAATTTATGTCATATTGCCTATTGCATAGGTATATATATATGTTTTTTCATATTTTCGACAATGTGTAATAGTATTTTATGCACCTTTTTTTTTTTTTTTTTTGGGATATGATTTCCCAACTCCCCTTTTCTCCACTTACACTCCCTTGTGGTTTTTAATACTTTTTAATTAATTTTGTTTCTTCTCTTTCCTATTCTATTCTTATCCTACATTAATTTCTTTTTACTTCACTTTTATATCAGTTCTTTTTTATTTATTTTTAAAATACTTAATTTTTCAATTTGCACTCCATTTTTAATATTTTTTTTCCCTTAATCGAGTAAGAAATTAAGTTTTTTTTTTCCTTTAATACTGAAAATGGAGTGTAAGTTAGAAAATTAGGTATAAAGAAAAAAAATAATATAAAAGTGAAGTAAAAAAGAAATTAATGTAGGGTAAGGATAGAATAGGAAAGAGAAAGAAAAAAATTGATTAAAAAGCAAAAGGGGGTGTAAGTGGAAAAAATGGTAGTGGAAAATCAGCTCCCTATTTTTTTTAATAGGTAATATACAATTTTATTTTGTCTATTTTTGTATATGACTTATAGGCAGTCTTCTAATTTATGTTCCTAACTTAAAGGTATAGTCTTCTAATTTATGTTCTAACTTATAAGTAACATGATTTATCATCACTAAGTTTTTTTCGTTGGTCATAATTACACTATTTACTTGTATGTTAGGTAAATTAATGTGGGTACTTGTTTGATTGATTGGTATAATATGTGGGTCTTTACTTTTTATTGATTAAATTGTATTTTATCCATAATTAGGAATATTATCTAGGAAAGAATTGAAAATTTAAATTCTAGAATTCAATTACAAGGAAATAATCCATTAAATTTAAATTTTCATTGTGTTTTCCTTATTTACCTTAAAGGGTAAAATCAACACAACAAAAAAAGTGATAAATGTCAAAGGACCTACATATAAACACATGGACTAAACCCAATGACAGCTAATCATTTTGGACCTAAATCTAAAAAGCCCTTGAATATAATTCGTTTCCTTATATATACTTAATTTTTTATTCTTTTTGGGGGAGAAGAAAATGCAGACAATAAAGGTCTAGATGGTAGGAGCGTAATCCCAAAGTTCGGATTAAATAGGCCTGGCAGGTAGCATATTTGTGCCAGTTTTATTGAGTGTGGCATTTATAAGTGTGTTTGAGTTTATTATTTGCCTTGTTTAAGATATTATCTGGCTTAAGGACTTTATTGGTGATTTGCTTTGGATTATTTGAAGGCCGGAGGCCGTTTATGTGAATTGCATGTTGATACATTGTGCATGCTGCCAGTTGTGGATATTAAATGTGTTTTATGTAGGTTGAAAATTTTGGGATTGTTCAAATTACAAGGGAGACTCTGCCAAAATTTTGGTAGAAAGTCTTGGTCTTTAGTAAGTGGGCCCGGCATCGAGGTGATGTCGGAATTTCCACAGGATTCGTCTCGAGTTTCGGGGAATTCGGGGTGGGTCCTGTCACTTCTAGGCAACTTAAGAAGCATGAGTTGAATACCTTACGCATGATTTCGAGCTTACTGCGGTAGTGTTCAAGTTAAAGATTTGGCGACATTATCTTTATTGAGAAACGTGCCAAATTTTTACGGATCATAATAAAAGGCTAAAGTATTTGTTCACCTAGAAGAAATTAAATTTGAGACAAAGGAGATGGTTAGAATTGATAAAGGACTATGATTGTACCATTGAACATCATACTGGGAGAGCTAATGTTGTGGCTGATGCTCTTAGCAGGAAGTTGTCTGGGTCCTTGGCTCATCTTCGAGGGAAGTATCTTCCATTGTTGGTTGAATTGAGAAAGTCGAGAGTTGGGTTAAGTATGGATGATCAAGGAGCTTTGTTTGCAACTCTCCACGTAAGACTGCTGTTAGTTGAACGAATTATCGAAGCCCAAATGCAGGATCAATTAATTTTACACGTTAAGGTTGGAGGTTGAAAATGGTACAGGAATAGATTATTCTATGAGAAGGGATGGAGCTTTGATGGTAGGAACAAGATTGTATGTTCTCGGGGATGAAGCACTAAAGAGGGAAATTCTTGAGGAGGCCCACTGTTCGGCCTTCGCCATGCATCCTTGCAGCACAAAAATATACTGCACCCTAAGAAATCATTATTGGTGGCCTATAATCAAGCAAATTCCAAGTTATGCAAAGTTCTTGAAGGACCTTTGTACCAACAAGAGGAAATTCAAATATCATGAAACGGTTGCACTAACGGAAGAGGTTTATGCTGTTTTGCAAAGGAAGCTCCCTCCCAAGTTAAAAGATCCATGAAGTTTTACAATTCCTTGTGTTATTGGTGATAAAATGTTTGAACCCCGCCAAGCCCAAACACTATGTGCTCTCTCTGCAGAGACAGAAACGTTCTCTTTACTCTTACAATCCTCAAGTGAGAGATCTCAGACAGTTTGCTCATAAGCTCAATGATTGTGATACCTCTTAAGGTGCTTTCTTGGCTACTCTTGAAGAAATCTCACAACCATCCACTAGAGAAAATGCGTTTTTGATACTCAATAGCTTGAAGTCGTGGCAGAAAACCCAAATGTTCTTCAATTGGGTGAAAACCCATAATTTTTTAAGAAAAAGAAGATTAAAACAAAAACAAAAACTGCATCCCTATCCCTGCATCCCTACCCTTCCCCTCCCCCTCAATCTCCCCATCTGCCCTCATCCTCCTTCTCTCTCTCTCTCTCTCTCTCTCTGTCTGTTACCCCCAAGCCAAAGCTCAGCCCCCTCCCTGTCATCCACGACCCACTCTCTGCCCCTCTATCTTTCCCTTATCTTCCTTTTTGTCCCCTTATCTCTCTCTATGTGTTATCTGACAGGACCCGCCTCGGAATTCCCGAAAACCGAAGCGAATCCCATCCCGTTACCGACATCACCCCGATGTTGGGCCCACTTACTAAGGATCAAGACTTTCTACCAAAATTTTTGGCAGAGTCTCCCCTGTAAATTGAACATTTTCCCAAAAATTCAACCTGCTCAAAATTCACAGTTTAAGGTACCCAACCAGCAACATGCTTTAAAGCAAATAAACAGTTTACAACAAAGGCCTCTGGCCTCAAAGATCAAACCCTAGCAAGGGCAATAACAGAGCATATCTAAAGAATTCAAATACAACAAAAACAAAGTTCAAGGGAAAAAGAATGAAGGAGTCCTACGAAGGCTCAAGGCTTGTAAGCACACGATCCAGCTCAGCTGCGGAGCACAGTCAACTACTGGCTGGGGGCGCAAAACAGAAAAATGTGAGTGGACGAAAATAAAGTTTAGTTCAGTGTAAACTAAGATAATATAACCTCACTGTTTAATAAACCAATGCAAGAAATCCAAATGCATCCCAAACCATCATAATCAAATAAATATTTATATATGTCAAAACCAAACCAATACCGGATGCCAAGTTCGAAATCCAAACAGAACACTAAACAAACCGACCAATTAAATATTATAAGTCCCAAACCAAACTCTCAAAAGAGTATCCATTGGCACGACCGGTAAGGAAGTATCCTCACCGAAAAACAAGAATGAATGAATAGTTATATACATATGTAAATATATATATATATATATAATATAAGAGATATATATATACATATATAATAATAATATAAATATGACCAACACCTAGTTGTACCGGGGAAACAATCCAACTAGGGGATTGTTTGACTAGTCACCATGGCAGAGTCCCCATGAAGAGTCCTCAATTCACCATGTAACTAGGGAACGAGCCGTCCAACTGGGGACTAACTCTCAGCCAGCACGTACAGCCGATACCCTCAAAACTTGTACGTCTGTGACTAGTCCTACGAGCGCGGACTACCCAATCAAGGGTCTACAGCAACATCCCGTCAAGGATGCCCCGGGTTCCGACATTTCCAAGTATCTCAAGTTCCAAATCTGGGGAGGTACAAAGGGTAGTGCTTATAGCACTCCAAACTGACAATCTATACTCATCACTTTCCACAATCTCATCTCAATAACCCAAGTACCCCGCACATAGCCAAACATATATATAAATTCTCAAAATCCATATATACATACTCAAGATACTCAAATATGTCAAAACCTAAAATATATTACCAATACTTTATGAAAATCAAGAATTCAACTATTAAATATAACATGCATTTCAATAACTATTTAATTAATATGCATAAAGTTCTCATTATAAAACCATGCTTATAAGTTGAAAACAAAGTCCACTCACAAGTAGTCCCACACTGCCTGACCCTGAGAGGGTCCCGCCTGCTGCGTATGCGTGGTCGAAGTACCTATTTCAGAATACGAATACGAAATTAATACAAAGTGTTTCGAACGAGAACTTGAATTAAAATCTTAATTTCCCGGGTTTCTAGCGAGTGTACGAGGAAGGGAACAAACTGGAAGTTCCTAAGAGTTCCACAAGGTTTAAGACACATGTCCCTTAAGTTTGGTCTGAAAAGGACGGTTAGATCGCTCACGATCAAACGGTTATCAAAAAATCTTCAAACTTTAAATTATTGAATCGGAACATCCGGGGCTCCGATTCATGATCCGCGAATTTCTACACGTTCCTAGGAAAGTCTAGAGTAACATAAATTGGAATGGAGTCGATCCAACGGTCCGAACATGGCGAACCCGATAACTCCTAATATGTGAAAATCCGTTCGATAGTCAAACGATGTCTGAATTGAGATCCGCGAAATCCTACACATTCCTGACAACCAGGAGATCGCATTGGGACAAAAATGCAAGTTTGCTACAGTGCCCACGCGCTGGCAGCGCGTGAGTGTCCAAAGCGATAACCCTTCGTCGGAAAAACTCAACACCTCGGCTCAAGACTCCTACCCTAGGTACAACACCCTATTTGGAGTCACTTTTGTTATTGGGCCTACCCCAAAAAGTGAGCGGAAGTGGCCGGAATCGGAAATCCAAAACCGGCCGAACCCTAAGTTGAAATTCAATTGACCTAAGCTCAAAATTAACGAAATCCTACCCAACCATCAACTAGAGCATGAAAAATAGGTAGAAAACCATACCTTACTCGTCAAATTTGGTGGAGAAATGAGAGAGAACGAGAGGCCGAAAGTTTGTTGAAAAACTGTCAAAACAGCCTCATTTCGTGGCTGATTCTGGCGACCACGACGACGGATCGAGGCTGGGACCGGTCTGGAATTGAAGAGGGAAGTGGGGCGGTTCTAACGGGACCGGTGCCGCCCCAAGTGGCGGTGTGTGGTGGTGGTGGCGACGGTGAGAAGTTGCTGTCGTCGCAAGCCAAAAAAATAAAAAGGGAGGGGGTTTCTGGTTCGCGAGAGAGAGAGAGAGAGAAAGAGAGGAAAAAAAATCTGGTTTTTAAAAATCAACTTTGAAATATTTACGGTTTTGCCATTGTCGAAGTTTTGATCGTAACTTCTTCGTTACAACTCCGAATTGAGCCCACTACGTGTCTACGGACTCAACTCAGTAAGATCTACCCAAAAATACCAGCCACTGCCCCAAATCTGTTCGGGTAATAAAATGACCAAAATACGCCTACCCTAAGGGTAAATCCGTAAATTTCAAAATTAAATAACTTAAGGAATTTAATTTAGGAATTTAATTTAGAGTCGGGGTGTTACATTATCTTTTCCATTGGCGAAAGGTGCCTCTGGTTTTTTTTCCCCCCAACTACCCAAACCACCCTCACCCCCGAGCCTTACATGTGACCCAACAGAGGGATCGTTTGTGGAGAGAGAGAGAGAGAGAGAGAGAGAGAGAGAGAGAGAGAGATGTGGAGAGGTAGAGATGTAATTTTTGTTTTTTTTTTAATCTTATTTTTTCTAAAATATTAATTTTCTTTACAAATTTTTTTTATGGATTTAGAGTTTTAAAATTGAAACTGAAATTTTTAATTATTATTTTGTGAAAAATAAGGTAAAGCGAGACAAAATTGTGTGAAATATGGGGTAAAGTGAGACAAAATGAGATTCATGGGGTAAAGTGAGACTCAAATACACTTTCAGGAGGTATATAAAAAAACAAGCCTAAAAAAAAAACAAACCCACCTCATCCTCCCCCACTTTAATCCCAACCCCCATCTCATCGCTGTTCTGCAACAGCCTCTTAGTATCCCACCTTCCCCATCCTCTCTCTCTCTCTCTCTCTCTCTCTCTCTCTCTCTCTCCGAACAAACCTAGAGCCTTGCAACCCTAATAAACGTTTGAAGAGAGAAATAGAGGGAGAGAGGAGAATGGGACATGGAGGGAGGGGAAGAAAAGGTGGGCTGTGAGGTGGAAAAGATGTGGCGCTGGGGCAATGGTTATTGGGCTGGGAGGTGGGAGAGGGAAATAGGTTTTTATTTTATAGTTTTTAATTTATTTACTATTTTATTTAATTGGACTCTTTTACCCCTATATTTGACAGTAATATTGATAGAAAGGGATGCTCAGGATACTTGGCTCATGTGATTGATACATGGGATAATGGATTGCAATTGGAAGATATTTCAGTGGTACAAGAGTTTTTGGATGTATTCCCAGAATAGCTTCCTGGATTACCTCCTGAATGGGAGATGAATTCACTATTGAACTCATCCCAGGAACAAATTCTATTTCTTAGGCGCCGTATAGATTGGCACCAGCTGAATTGAGAGAGTTGAAAACTCAGTTGTAGGAGTTGGTAGACAAGGGTTTCATTCGACCTAGTTTTTCTCCTTGGGGTGCATCAGTTTTGTTCGTGAAGAAGAAGAATGGCACCATGAGGTTGTGCATTGATTACAGACAATTGAACAAGGTCACAGTGCGGAACCGATATCTGTTGCCACGCATTGACGACTTGTTCGATCAATTGAAGGGTGCTAAGGTATTTTCTAAGATTCTTTTGAGATTAGGCTATCATCAGTTACGAATCAGGGAAGATGATGTACCTAAGACTACTTTCCGGATGAGGTATGGCCATTATGAGTTTTTGATGATGCCTTTTGGGCTAACTAATGCACCAGCAGCGTTTACGGATCTCATGAACAGAGTGTTCAGACGTTCTCTGGACCGCTTTGTGATTATGTTCATAGACGATATCCTTATGTATTCCAAAAGTGAAAAGGCGCACATGAAGCACTTGGAAATTGTGCTGAGAACTTTAAGAATGAGACAATTGTGTGCAAAATTCAGCACATGTCAGTTTTCGTAAGACATAGTTTCTTGGGGAACGTGATCTCTGTTAAAGGTATCTATGTAGACCCCCAAAAGGTGGAAGCAGTGGTAAACTGGCCACGACCAACCAATGTCACTGAGGTACGAAGTTTTCTTGGGTTGGCAGGGTACTACAGTCGCTTGGAGAAGGGTTTCTCTACCATAGCTACACCCTTCAAGGAAAGAAGTTATGTTTGAATGGACAAATGAGTGTGAGGAAAGCTCTACTGAGTTAAAAACCAGGTTAACAACTGCTCTAGTATTGGCATTTCCTGACGATAGTGGAAACTTTGTTATCTACAGTGATGCATCACGACATGGTTTCTGTTATGTGTTGATGCAACATGGTAAGGTAATCGCTTTTGCTTCTAGGCAACTTAAGAAGCATGAGTTGAATACCCTACGCATGATTTCGAGCTTGCTGTGGTACTGTTCGAGTTAAAGATTTAGCGATATTATCTTTATTGGGAGACATGCCAAATTTTTACGGATCATAATAAAAGGCTAAAGTATTTGTTCACCTAGAAGGAATTAAATTTGAGACAAAGGAGATGGTTAGAATTGATAAAGGACTATGATTGTACCATTGAACATCATACTGGGAGAGCTAAGTTGTGGCTGATGCCATTAGCAGGAAGTCGTCTGGGTCCTTGGCTCATCTCCGAGGGAAGTATCTTCCATTGTTGGTTGAATTGAGAAATTTGAGAGTTGGGTTAAATATGGATGATCAAGGGGCTTTGCTTGCTACTCTCCACGTAAGACCGGTGTTAGTTGAACAAATTATCGAAGCCCAAATGCAGGATTCATTAATTTTACACATTAAGGTTAGAGGTTGAAAATGGTACAGGAATAGATTATTCTATGAGAAGGGATGGAGCTTTGATGGTAGGAACAAGATTGTATGTTCTCGGGAATGAAGCACTAAAGAGGGAAATTCTTGAGGAGGCCCACTGTTCGGCCTTCGCCATGCATCCTGGCAGCACAAAAATATACTGCACCCTAAGAAATCATTATTGGTGGCCTGTAATCAAGCAAATTCCAAGTTATGCAAAGTTCTTGAAGGACCTTTGTACCAACAAGAGGAAATTCAAATATCATGAAACGGTTGCACTAACGGAAGAGGTTTATGTTGTTTTGCAAAGGAAGCTCCCTCCCAAAGTTAAAAGATCCATGAAGTTTTACAATTCCTTGTGTTATTGGTGATAAAATGTTTGAACCCCGCCAAGCGCAAACACTATGTGCTCTCTCTGCAGAGATAGAAACGTTCTCTTTACTCTTACAATCCTCAAGTGAGAGATCTCAGACAGTTTGCTCATAAGCTCAATGATTGTGATACCTCTTAAGGTGCTTTCTTGGCTACTCTTGAAGAAATCTCACAACCATCCACTAGAGAAAATGCGCTTTTGATACTCAATAGCTTGAAGCTATGGCAGAAAACCCAAATGTTCTTCAATTGGGTGAAAACCCATAATTTTTTAAGAAAAAAGAGGATTAAAATAAAAACAAAAACTGCATCCCTATCCTTGCATCCCTATCCTCCCCCTCCCCCTCCATCTCCCCATCTGCCCGCATCCTCCTCTTTTTTTTTTTCTCTCTCTCTCTCTCTCTCTCTGTTACCCCCGAGCCAAACCTCAGCCCACTCCCTGTCATCCACGACCCACTCACTGCCCCTCTATCTTTCCCTCATCTTCTTTTTTTTCCCCTTATCTTTCTTTGTGTGTTATCTTTTCCATTTGCGAAAGGTGCCTCTGATTTTTTTCCCCCAACTACCCAAACCACCCCCACGCTTGAGCCTTACATGTGACCCAACAGAGGGACCGTTTGCAGGGAGAGAGAGAGAGAGAGAGAGAGAGAGAGAGAGAGAGAGAGAGAGAGAGAGAGAGAGAGATGTAATTTTTGTTTTTGTTTTAATCTTATTTTTTCTAAAATATTAATTTTCTTTACAATTTTTTTTTATGGATTTTAAGTTTTAAAATCTAAATTGAAATTTTTAATTATTATTTTTTGAAAAATGAGGTAAAGTGAGATAAAATTGTGTGAAATATGGGATAAAGTGAGACAAAATGAGATTCATGGGGTAAAGTGAGACTCAAATACACTTTTAGGAGGTATATAAAGAAATAAGCCTAAAAAAAAAAAAAACCAACCCACCTCATCCTCCCCCACTTTAATCCCAACCCCCATCTCATCGATGTTCTGCAACAGCCTCTTGGTATCCCACCCTCCCCATTCTCTCTCTCTCTCTCTCTCTGAACAAACCCAGAGCCTTGCAGCCCCTATAAACGTTTGAAGAGAGAAATAGAGGGAGAGATGAGGAGGGGACATGGACGGAGGGGAAGAAAAGGTGGGCTGTGAGGAGGAGAAGACGGGGAGCTGGGGCAATGGTTATCAGGCTGGGAGGTGGGACAAGGAAATAGGTTTTTATTTTATAGTTTTTAATTTATTTAATATTTTATTTAATTGGACTCTTTTACCCCTATTTGACAGTAATATTGATAGAATGTGACGGTAAGACCAGTGTGCCGATTAATAAAGAGTTGGTGAACCATTTAAACGAATAATTTAATTGAAGGACTAAAATGCAACTCGAGTGTAAATTTGAGGACCATTTAAGTAAATAACTCTACTATAGTAATATATAGCCTTGCTTGTGCCTAACATATCACATATCTAAGGGCTGCTATGTGTCTTTGATATTCTTCAACAAATGAGAAATCAAACAGAACAGTATTTAAATATTTGATATGCATCTCAAATTAAAAATGAAGCAATTAAGTCGAACATCTACATCGATCCATTGAGAAAAGGACGTAACGAAATAGAAAATTTAGGTCAATTAGTACTCTATAATCAAGTTGGAGCTTGCACTAGCTTTTATTAAATTATGAAAGGAAATACACGGAGAAGATTATAAGATAATTATCTCCAGTCATTTAAGAGGATAGAATTGCAAGTTGCAATTGCTTTAACAAAGTTGTTAATTAGCTGTCGTACAATTGAAACAAATAATAATAAGGATAGTGGTCGAAGACTAACAAAGTTGACTACGATTTGCGTTCACTTTGGTTATCGGACTTCACATGCATAGACGGAAGAGAATCTGGTTCAGTTGTGAAGAGCCTGATTTATCATTCCTCACATCAATTTAAGAATAAAAGTAATCTACTTGTGGGTAGACGCTTTAAGAATAAAATATTATATCACTAATCTGATAAATATTCTGCACCAGTCAAGACCACATGCAGTTGTCTTGTCTTGGTTACACAACCTACAATACCTTTTGTCCAGCTCCATGTCTTGGTTCCACGTGCAGTTGTCTTTATTATGTCATGTCTTCTTCTCAACACTTCCCCACAAAAACATCAGCTCACTGTGTTCATCATAAGGCAAGGTTTGAACACTGCAAAAACATCAGCTAACTGTTCAGCAGAGGGCAAGATTTGAACGCGGTGAGTGTCGAAGGCAATACGTTCCAGAACAAAGTGATATTTTCATATATACCTTTCGAAAACTAGTCCAAAAAAGAGCCAGACCCTTGCCTGCCTCTTCTTCTCCGTGTCTCAACCTTAGTTTTTTGGGGCTGCTTCTCAGCCTCCTGTTCAGATTTTGGCTAGGTCTCCCACCTTTGGATCCTTGTTGTATGTGTTGTTGAAGTTTTGGAGTTTGGTGGTAGATCTAGGTAGATCTCCTTTGGATCTATTTTATGTGGAGGTGTAGCTGCTGGATCTAGGTAGATCTTCCATCATATGGTATTGTGGGATCGTGAGTTCCATGATTGGTAGAAGGAAGTTTTTTTTTTTTATTAAGGTCATTTCTGGAATTGGTCTCTTCTTTGGTTTTCATTATATTTCCTTGAGAATACTAATGAGTTTTCAGTGTCTTTTATTTGATTGAATTAGGCACCATCTCTGGTTTTCCATTTCTGCCTTTTGGTTTAGTAATCTTTTTGATCTGATGGAACCAGACCTCATCTTTGGTTTTCAGATTCTTGCTCCTCCCTGCCTTTCAATCTTACAAGGTTGTTTGCTCTTCCAATCAAGGTAATAATCTCAATCTATCCTTGATCTTTATTTTTATTTTTTTTATATAGCAATTTATGATTTCAGATTATGGTTTCTTCTGTATATTTTTCATGGCATCTTGTAATTTTGGTCTATATTTGAGAAGAGGAATTGGGTCTGATTGCTTCATTTGGGTCTATCGTTGATTTTGAGTTATAGAAAAAAAAGAGATAAAAAACAGAGAACATAAAACTATTAGAAAAGTGTTGGTGGGACCATAAATGTATTATTAATTATAAAGATGAATTGGCACCTCAAAATGGTGCTTTTTTTAAAATCAACTTAGGAGACAAATTCATATCAATAGCTAGTGTGTGTTTTTTTAGTTGTGATTGTGTTGTCTGATATAATGATTATGTCATGTCTTCTCCTCAGCAAGTTGTTTTCCTTGTGTGCTCGAAGAAAATATGACTGAAGCAATAGTTTCCTTTGTGATTGAAAGACTTGGAGAATTCATCATCCAAGATGCAAAGTTCTTGTTTGGAGTCAGCGATAAAGTTGAGTTTGCACAAACTGAGCTGCAACTCATGCAGGGTTTTCTGAAAGATGCAGATCTAAGGCAACGAGATGATGAAACGGTACGTGTTTGGGTTGCACAAATAAGAAAGGCTGCTTATGATCTGGAGGATGTCATAGAAATATTTATCTTGAGAGTGGCTACAAAGAAGCGAGGCATGAAGCATGTTCTGAAAAGGTTTGGTTGTGTGTTAAAGGAAGGAGTTGATCTTCACAAGATTGGGTCACAAATTGAGAATGTTACCACCCAACTTTCTAATTTGAGGTCAAGCTTGCAAACTTATAACATTAAGGAAATAAGGAACTCTAGAGGTGCCACTTCTTTGTATGAGAGGCAGCAGCAAGTAAGGCGAACTTATTCTCATATTATTGAACGTGATGTTGTTGGGTTAGAGAATAGTGCGGAAGAATTGGTCAAGCATTTGGTGAAGAAAGAATTTAGCCACCGAATTGTTTCTATCTGGGGTATGGGTGGTCTGGGAAAGACCACCCTTGCAAAACAAATTTATCGTCATAATGAAGTTAGACGCCATTTTGGTTGCTTTGTTTGGATATGTATATCTCAACAATTCCAAGTGAGATCTGTTTGGGAAGAAATTTTAATTAAACTTATTTCTGCTACCACTGCGCAAAGAGAAGAATTTGCAAAACTGAGGGATGATGAAATAGCCAAGAAGATATATCTTCTACAACAAAAAAGTAGATGTTTGGTAGTCCTTGACGATATTTGGAGCATTGAGGCATGGGAGTCACTGAAAGCTGCGTTTCCATTGTATGATGCGGAAACAGAAAGTAGAATATTACTCACCACTCGCAACAAAGAGGTAGCTTTACATTCAAATGGATTCATCCACCAACCTCGCCCATTAAATGACGATGAAAGCTGGGAACTTTTTGAGAAGATAGCAATCTTTGGAAGAGAAGGAATAAGTATTCTCTTATCCCAATCTTTTGTCTCTACTTTAATTTCATATTTGTCAATTAAACACAATAGATAAGAACTTTTCATATTCCATTCGACACTACATTTGAGAAAGACAAAAAAAATTGCTTCTGTTTCCACCAACATATACTATTTTCCCACCCAGCTTATCTTCCTACCCACTATTTATAATAAAAATAGCTATTGTGCGGTGGAGGAAGAGGGAGGACGGAGGTGGGTGGGGTATGCGTGATGTGCAGGAAGGGTTTTGATTTTTTTTTAAAAAATAATATTTTTAGTTGATTTTAATGTTTAATGTTCTTTTTCTAAGTCTTTAAAATTTTGAAGATAAAATGAGCAGGGAAATAAGACGGGGGAAGATAGAAACACTAAAAAAAAAAAAAAACATATAATAATTTTTCGGACTTTGTGTTTTCCAAGCATTAAGAACATTTGTTTTTGGTGATCGATAAATGTTATATGATTATCTGCCAAATTACATAGCACATGGGATTCTTCATAAGAACTTTGCTGTAAGAACCTTATATTTTCTGTCTCATCTCCATATCGAATATTCTTAACTATAGCCATTTTCACTTTGGAAACAAACATTGACACAAATTAACGCCACCAAATTGAAATATAAACTCCCATATTTTAATTTTAATTTTGTCATTTGTTAAAACATGTTTATCGATAAATTATAGGTATTTAAGTATTGTTAATTATTTTTTATCGATAAAAGAGTACGGGTTTTGATTACCTTATCATTTAGAAAATGAAAAATGAATCTCGAACTTGTCCGCTGAACCCATCTTTTTTTATTTTGGGAAGTTAATGTTGTGCGAAAACACTCCAATACATTGTTGTTGATGGATTACCCAACTATCACACACAAGGCATGCAAAGATAAAGCACACACTCAAATCGAAAAGTAAACACACACACAAAGAACACAAGAATTTATAGAGGTTTGATGTTGTGGTTACAATGAATAACTCCCTTTGCTCTCTCACAAACCCCAGCTCTCTTTTCTCTCACCCTTGGCTCAAACTCAATTTGATGCCTTAGTTTTCTCACGTTATGAAAACCTAGCACTAAAGTGCCTATTTATAGTTCATAGGACTTAAGTACAAACCTAATAGTAATAGAAGACTTAACCTAGCTCAAATAGGCTAGCAAAATGCCAATCACGCATAGCAGGAAAAACACACAATGACCGGTCGCGCAATTCTTGAGACCGGTTGGTTTGCACAAAACCTCCAACTTCTCTCCAGCATCGCGACCTTTGCTCTCAGGATTATGCGACCGATTGTTTTTGAAAGAAGCGACCAGTCTCTTCTTGCTTCTCCTTCCTATTTTCGCATCTTTAAGTGAGGCAACTTCAACAGTTAAAACCCATCTCAAAGTAGTTTTTGTTTTCCAAGTTATTAAACTTGGTGCAATTGTCATTATATTAGTTTTGTCAATTATCTAGCATAAGTGTTTTATTTTCTTTTGTTGCTGATATATCTAGCATACGATGAGTAAAATCATAAACTGACAGTGTAAAATTGTTTGAAAAAAATGAACATTTTATTTTAGACAAGCGATTAGTGTAGTTCTTTAATTATTTACTTTTACAATGCAAAGTTAGCTAATATAACAATGAATTTGGTGTTGATTATGTTTCAGCCTTCGAAGTTTCCACAAAGATGAAAAAGTTAGGAAAGAAAATGCTTCAACATTGTGTCGGCTTGCCATTAGCCATCATTGTGCTCGCAGGACTACTCGCCAGAAAGGACACAATTAATGAGTGGGAGACAGTACTTAAGAATGTTTATGCATACATAAGAAGAGGCAAAGACCATGAACATGAAGTCACGGGTACATCGTGGGTGTTGTCGTTGAGTTATGATAACTTACCGTATTATTTAAAACCATGTTTTTTATATTTAGGTCATTTCCCTGAAGATTTTGAGATATCAGTAAAGAGGTTGACTCAGTTATGGATGGCAGAAGGTCTTATATCCTTGGTGCAACAAAGACAAGGTTCAATGGAAACAATGGAGGAGATAGCTTTTAGTTCCTTAAATGAATTAGTGGAAAGGTGTATGGTTCAAATTGGAGAACGGGGTTCAATTAGAAAGATTAAATCTTGTCGGCTTCATGATCTCATGCGAGACTTGTGCTTGTTGAAGGCAGAAGAGGAGAACTTTCTCCAAACTGTCAATTTGTCGCATAGGGAGACAATGTATGCTCTTCCTTCTCCCACGGCAATCGAGGCAACACTAAAAGGTAAGGTTCGAAGACTTGCCATCTATGTGGATGATAATGTTGATAAATTGGTTCCATCAAGTTATGAAAGAGATGACCGCCTTAGATCTCTGTTATACTTTGGCCCAAGATACTGGATGCCAAACAATAACAAGTTAGTGTCGCCAATATTCAAGGACTTCAAATTGCTTAGAGTTTTGAAGGTTGAAGGTATAAAGCTATTAGTAAAATTGCCTAATGAAATTGGGAATATGGTCCACTTGAGATTTTTAAGTCTAAGGCATAGTTTTATAAATTGGTTGCCATCGTCCTTAGGTAATTTGATATGTATGCAAACTCTGGATTTACGCATCAACGGAACGAATGTAGTTCCAGATGTATTTTGGATGATGGAACAACTGAGGCATTTGTATTTACCTTTTTATTACACCGCACGGGGTAAAAAACTTCGACTGTCCACTCTTCATGATTTGCAGACTCTACATCATGTTTCAAGCCTCTGTTGTGACTTGAACGATCTTACTCAGTTAACCAGTCTTAGAACACTGGCCATACAAGTGACAAGCCCTTTGAAAAATTTGGAGGAAACCTTAGAATCTACAAGCAGCACACTTGATCGCATTCAATCTCTGTATGTGCACAACTTACTTGGAATTCGTAGTGGTACGGAGGTTGCACAGATAGTGTTAAGTTGCCGTCATATATACAAGCTAGATTTGAATGGGCGAACAGTACAGTTACCTGACCTTCAACACTTTCCGAACCTCACTAAGTTAACACTGTGTCGCTGTGATCTCAAGGCCAACCAGATGGCTGTGCTAGAGAAGCAGCCAAATCTTAAAACTCTTTGCCTTATGGAGGAAACTTTTGAGGATGGATTAGACACACTGGTTTTCTCCAAAGGAAGCTTTCTTCAACTTGAATCTCTTTCCCTCATTTGCATGTACGAATTAAGGGACTTCACGGTGGAAAAAGGAGCCATGCCTAGCCTCCACCGATTGTGCATGCAACGTTGCATGGGATTGACGACACTTCCAGATGGGCTGAGACATATTACTACACTCTGGGAATTAAGCTTCACAGAGATGTCTAGGACATTTCATAGTAGGCTTCAGGTCGGAGGAGATGATTTCTATAAAATCCAACACGTGCCTTCGATTGTATTTGCCAACATGCAGGAGGACTAGGTACTTCTTAATTTCCGAGTGTGGTCAAGGTTAATTCATTTGTTGTGTAACGTGTTCTTCATTTTGCATCTTTGCGTCATTCTTCAATTTATTAATTTTCTTTTTTATTGTTATACTGCAGTTGGTGGTTGTCTGTTTTGCTTGGTCTTTGTTATATTGTGCTGCATATACTTACTGCCGAGAGTTTCCCTTATATTGGGAGGGACTGCATTCAAAAAACAACAGTACAAGCTGAGGTAACCATTTTCCTTTCTTATTTCATGTGCTTTATATATTGTTAGCCATTCCTTACAATTTTACTCTAATCCACATAAGGATAAAGCTGCTCACTGTGATAAAGATAGACAGATGTACAATAAGTTTCCTCTTATAACTACACTTGTACCAATATACTGAACGATTCACATCCACAATATCTTTTCTACATATATGATGGTCGAAGATGATCATATGGAAATTGAATCACTGGTATGAGATTCTTGGTATGTCATAATGTCACATAATTATCGGAAAGTATTCTATCATAACTTGAAACTAATGTATTTTTGTGTCCAAAGGATATTTGCAAATTTGTTCTCTTGTTAAAAGGTACTAATTCTATTTTTCTTAGGTGAGAAGTGAGGACATATGAATATATTTGTTGGGGAAGCTAACTAGATGTTGAGAAAAGCATGTTAGATGATCAGTTAAATGGAAGTTAGTATATACTTGTGCCCTCAATAGAGTGCAAATATATCTTTGTACTCTGTTTTGATTCTGTTCTTTTCATATGAATTTGCTGGGGCTGCTTTGAGGTACTATATGTTAGGCTATTATGCTTTTGCTGTCTCCTTCGAATTATAGGGTCTTCATTATTTACTAATCTTCAAATCCCTGTGTTTCGGTGGATCCCGAGCCAGACTTCACGGAAAGAGCGATACGGGGAAATGAGTGAAGCTGCCTCAAAGGAAGGAATGGATGACACCATTGGGCCAATGTCGATAGAGTGCGCCGATGATGACGTCATATACAAAAGCGTGGTAGAATGTTAGAACCCAAATATCCCAAGTTGAGAGCTCTCGAGAACCCTTTCCATACAAGTTAATTTTTAAGTGTAAGTTCTACACAAGGAAAAGATCTTACAGCAGTTACCACCTATGGCTTCATCAGAAATTTATCTCTAAGACTCTTGTTAATCATTTTGGTTAAATATTTCCAAGTCTAGTGTAATTCTATGTGTGTATGCCTAAAGTTTGTGTAATCCTATGGTTAACTGTTTTTGAAGCGCAAGGATATCCGTGTTCGACTGCTTGCAGTACATTTCATCCATGAAACCCTTGTGTACAATTGGTAATTGCTCAATGAAATTTTAGTGAAGAATATGTTTCTTGTGAAGAAACCTTTCATCCTTAGCCTAAAAGGATTTGGATTAAATTTAATTGGAATGGATTAGCCTAGTTGTAATCCAATCCAACATCAATTATAGCCCAAACGTGGCATTAATGGAGGATCATCTAATTCCTAATTCCCTTGCCACATTTGAGCTCGCAACCTGCAGCCTGTATTCAATTTTCCTGTTGTGGTTTTTTAGTTTTTTGTTAACATGGATTCGGTTTGGTCAGTTGATACATATATAATTAAATATACAGAAACGTTGATATAGATTCAAATTTTCATTGAGGAGTTGGATTTTTTTTTTTTTTTTTGATAAAAAGCGATAGTAATTTTATTGATAACACATAAAAAAGTACAGAGTAGTTGCAATGCCAAATATGAGTACAACATCTCCAGTGACCAAACAAAAAGATAAATTGGTTTGATATGGAGAGAATTACATATGCCAGAAAAACTTAAAAACTCCAATTTGGCAGACAAGAACTATCTGTACTTAGACCTACAATACAAATCCACCGCGCAACGGCAGTAACAACGAATCTGTTTCGAAAAGTCGAACACGAGATACATACAATAGCAAACTCCTATTGAGTTTCTGAGAATTATTAGACTAAAAAAACACAGAAACAAGGACACCGCACCACTTCCTCTCTAGCAAACCAAAGAGACTCGTAGCACCAACATGGCTAAACCTCTTATTTTGCACAGGCTAAACCCGATCCCACACAAACCAGCAACAATCACTTTTCCAACTCCAAACACTAAATTGGAGCGAATTCTATATGCGTGGACCAAAAGCTGCAACAAAATCATGGCGTCGACGGTGAATTGCAATACTTGCGTAAAAAACACAACGAAAACCAAAGAGAAAAGCTGGGTCGACAACACCACAACGCAACCATCCCAATGACAGCAAGACACATCCATGAACAACAAAAGTCACCAAGGACCTACAACAGAAAACACACAAACAAACAAACAAAAGACAAGATCTAGATAGATCTGGGCAAAAGGACCCAAAATCCAGACAAATCTAGGGAGAGAATAGAAGAGGGGAAGAAAACTAGGAAAGGAGAAGGGAGATGAGGAGAGAAAGGGAGATGAGGAGAAAGATGGGAGGGCGTTGTGCGGCGGCTGCAAAACTTCAGAGAGAGTCTAGGGTTTTGAGAGAAAGGAGAGGAGGAGTTGGGTTTAATTCTCGGATTTGGGGACTTTGATCTAAGTCCTTTGACTTATGTGCCATGTAGAATTACATTCCATTTTAAATATTTGTTGATGTAATCTTTTTATTATTTTATTTTAAAAATTATTTTTTGTTCCAATATTGCCCTTTATGACTTGAATAGGGTAATAGTAATTTATGTCATATTGCTTATTGCATAGGTTGTTATAAAAATAACCTGGAATATGTATGAATATTGAGCTGCACGTAAAGTAGATGAGACACAGCATTTAACGAGGTTCGGCTATGCCTACGTCCTCGGAGAGCAGCAGCAGTAACTTTTTCACTATATAAAATAATAGGGCTACAACTTTAGAGTTTACAATATGTGAGGCTCACTGAATTTTCTCTTTCTTTCTTCTTCTCTCTTTTCTTTCTTCTTTTTCTCTTCTTTTCTTTCTTCTTTTCTCTTCTTCTTCTCTCTTCTTTTTCTCTTCTCCCCTTTCTTTCTTTTCTCCGTTGGTCACACTCCCCTTTACAATTGGTATGCCTATTTATAGGCTAATATTTAGGCAAAATACAGGGAATGGAAGGTTCCTGGAAGATGCAAGGAAACTTCCTGAATTGATAAATACAGGGAAGGAAAGTTCCTGGAAGATGCAACGAAACTTCTTGAATTGATAAATACAGGGAAGGAAGGGAAGGAAAGTTCCTGGAAGATGCAAGGAAACTTCCTGAATTGATAAATACAGGGAAGGGAAAGTTCCTGGAAGATGCAAGGAAACTTCCTCTGTGGGCTCCACCTTCAAACTTTTACAACACTCCCCCTTGGAGACCACAAATGATATGGAATATGCCTCGTTAAAAACCTTGCCAGTAAAAACCCAGTGGGACAAAAACTGGTCGAAGGGAAAAAGAGTACATAATCACGTGTAACATAAAATTCTGTGTATATTGACGCGCGTGCGACACTGCCTCGTTAAAACCTTGCCAGGAAAAACCCAGTGGGATAAAAACCTGGACGAAGGAAAAAGAGTACAGTGTGTAAGGGTCTGTATTGACAGCACGCTCCCCCTGATGCTTGGCAAAATATCTTTAAGCCATACTGTTGATCATCTGTCTGAATATCATAGTTGACACTGCTGCTGTGAGTCAATAGTGTATGAAGGTCTTTATTAATACCATGCTCCCCCTGATGAATATCTCCCCCTGAAAACTTCATGACTAGCTTTTTCCAGTAAGCGACCATAGAGATTTCCTGAGTCCGCATATCTTAGAACACTTGGGCTATTTATAAGTTCACTAAAAAATATGCCCGTATATGGTGTTATGCTTAGATAGCATCAAATATATCTCACATCATCCCAAAATGATGGTGATGGAGTTGAGCCCTATCTGGAAAATATGATGTCCGGTCCAATATACTTCCGGAAAATCATTAAAGTGTCCAACGGATAATCCTCATAAAAATACTTTAATACTTTCTTAGTATAAGCAAGAATCTCGTTGGCATAATGCTCGATCGAGACAAATATTTCATGAATTCTGCAGAAGCTTTAATGTGTTGCAATCACATTATAATCAATGTACTCACTGAGGTAATTTATGCATATTAATATTGAGTACAAATTTTGTGCTTCAAGCACATGTCCTTTAGGGACTTGCTCTATGCAATATCAATCCTCTCAACGGATTTTGGTTAAAATGGATTAAGCTTTATGACACATTATATAGCTTTTACCCAGCTATTTATACATCTTTAGAAAATCGCTTCTGGCGATATGCTCCGTGCATTTAATAACCCTTAAAGATAATATGTTGGTCTCCGTAATTGTGTAATAAGGGGGGCACAATTGAATCTGTAAATATAGAGAAAACCCAACATTTCTTGTTTCTGCCAGAAACAGAGTGTCATACAAAGTAGATATATTTCCTTTTATTCCGAACACCCAAGTATAAATTCAGTATTAACAAATTTTGGGGTTCGTATTGTGGGTTTGTTCTTTCACGTTCATTCTCATTTATAATGGAATTACCTCGTTCCATTTTGGCCAGTGATATTGTCGACATTTAATAATTGAACGTGGTTCCAATCAACACAGCCCATTGATGATTTAAGTAGCTACTCCAAAACCAAAAATTGTCATTCATCAACTCATGATCCCACCATTCTCATGTGCATGCGCATGCATCAATTATAAGCATTTCTTTGCTTTTGGGTACCCAAGCCACTTCAGGGGGCTTTTATTATGTGAGAATGTGGATTATAACCTCCATTGGAGCGTTATTTTACATAGGGCGTGGAAAATCTCCATTTAGGGAGTTGGAACATTTAGAACCCATATATCTGTCATGCTGCAGGCATGCCACAGATTAATACATACATGTCAATTAATTTCTGGGACCTTAACCCATATTATGGGACTTTAACCCATATAATTTGCTACGCATTAGGCGTGCATAATATCAATATTGACATGTCGAAGGATTGTCCTTTCGGGACTTCAATCCATATCATTTGCTACGCAATAGGCGTGCATCATATTGATCACTGCTATACCCATATTCTGTTCTTATGGGACTTTAATCTGTGCAGTGTATTATCAATGTATCCAACTTGCAATTTGTAAAATTTGCATTAATAATTCATGGATACATACAAGTCATTCTTTTGGAACGGACTTATCTCCCTATTTGGTTACCTTTCAAGATAAAATATCAAATAGGTATATAAGCATAAAATAACACAAGTATTGCTTACATCCTTAGGTGGGAGAAACTTTTCTCAAGTATCATTCAAGCTCATATCAGCCCAGTAAATATAATGTAGCGCTTGATGATCTAGTTATATCCCGCAAGAGCAAAAATCACAACTCTTTTGCCTCTGTCAAAACAAATAACCCTCATAGTTAGGATTACTTCATGGATTCATTCTTCAGATGTTCATTCTAAAGAAATAAAATCTCTTATGAACAGAGAGTTATAAAAAGAGAAAAAATGCAAAAATAATGTGATATTGATTGCAAGAGAAGGTAAGCAATCAGGGAAGGAAGCTGGTGGGAGCAGACAATAAGCTCTCATATCTCCTAGTCTAGAAGGACTCCCGGAGATTAGAGCATAAGATCGCCTTCACAATTTCCTGATGTAGTGGAAACGTGATCAGGGATAGTCTTGCTTCCTGAATGGATGATCAGAGATAGTCTTGCTTCTCAGGCATATTGAGTGCTCACTGATAAGAAAAATAAGTAGATATCGCATCACTAACTATGGAGTAAACTGGATGTCTTCTGCAAAGGAAAATTTCGTTAGTAACACATTTATACACAAATACAATGAATAGGTAGAACCGGTGAATTTCAAATTAACCATAGGAAAATTGCGAGATTCTCGGGATACTTTTGAAAAAGTAGTTCCGTGAAATCCGTAAAGCAAGATCGGCTTTGAAAATAATACTTTGAAAAACGCCGAAAGTGCCGACAGGCATTATTAAAGGCCACGTGAAGTTTTGGACTCTGGGAAAGAAAAAGATAATGTGGGGATTCGAGAAGATATTGGAATCCTGAAGATATTGCCATATTTTCGTCTATAGATATTGCCTTTGCAAAACTTGATTGGAGCAATTGCGTTTCAACTTAACTTCCTTCATTTTCTGAAACTTTAGTTTTCCTAAGGCTTTCTTCGAAACCTTCTTAAAAATGGCTTCCTCTTCTTCCTGCCCAAATTATTTCAATTTAAATGATACTCCCACAACTACCAGTGACGCCCAAGTTTGGCGTCCATCCTTTGTATCCAAAAATCGTCATCTCACAGTTAATGATTCTGTGATGATGAATGATGCTACTGCTGTCATAGTAGCTAGGAATTTCATTACTCCAATGGATGAAATGTTGTTGACGGGGAGATCAGAGGAAGAGGCTATTGATGACTCAATGGCTTTTAGCATTCAGAGTGCTGTTTCTGTTTCTAACATGGCTGATCGTTTGCGTGCCAGAGCAAACGAGGTTGAGAATTTAACAACTGAAAATTCGTCTCTCCAAAGAATGCTTCATGAGTCTCAACAGGAGGTTGAGAAACTTAAAGGAGAGAATAATTCCTTGTTGAAACTGGTGAGTTCGTACTCTGTTGATACACTGAGAAGGCTAGACATGCTGCAGGTCTCCAATGAAAGAATTTTGGGAGACCACGAGAAGCTCATGGCTAAGCTTAAGAGGCGCCGTCCTCTTCCTTCAGAGGCTTCCAGAACATAATGTAATTTTATAGATTTTACAGGGCCTGCACCTTCATTGCAGGAAAAAATCTATCTGTTGTATGTTCCTGTTATAATAATTGCGCACATTCTTAAACTTGCACTTGTGGTTTTTACGTCTTTTCAAAATGATGGTTTGGAACCTTGTGCCTTATAGGTTCAAATAACCACATTGTCTCTCCCAAATTTCATATTTTATCGCATGGTAGCCCGGAACTTTTGGCCTGGGCACAAACTCAAAATTTATTTGCCTTTTTCAAATGGACATGAAATATGAATTGAGTAAAAGCCATGATAATATCGCAATATAATAGTGAAAGAGTATTAACTACTATATACCCACAACTTCAAGTTCAGGATCTCTCATATATTTGGATCCATGGGCTTCCGGCCCAGATATAACAAAATATGTGGGGAGCCTCAATTCATTATTTGAGGTTTATATTGATATTATCCATTTCGCGGTGTATTCTTAACAACCGGAATTCACAAAATATATTTCTTCCTTGAGGTGTCGATTATAACAAAATCGAACTTTAAATTCATCATCTTCTTATGCCAAAGAAATATGTGGCATACCACAATTTGCAATAATACCTCAAGGGTTGTCCATTTAATTGTTGGAACTTCAGGTTCTCAACACTGTTAAATTTTGAACTTCAGGCCAAAGCCACATATTCTCATGGTATGGACATTTTTACAATTTTCTGTACATATTTCGGGACTTCAAGCCCTTACATAATTGTCCATATTTTGAGGAACTTCTGGCATCTCATTTAATTGCTCATCCATGAGTTTAAGGAACTGCAGGTTCCCTTTTGTATATAGTGACGGTTTACCCAAAATGGTTAATATTTATGCATACGTCACTATTCATGTGAATAGTACTATTCATCAAGTCATGAATACGTTTCTATTCATCTGCCAGTACAGTTATCATCAATGTGTACGGCACCATGAACCAATACGGTACTGTTACATCATTAAGGAACTCTAGGTCCTTATTTACATGTCAGGGATCAAGAACCCTTAAGTCCGATCACATGTTTACAAATACAGTACCGGAGAGACTGCCATCTCTCATATTAATATCATCATCAAGGATCTTCAAGTCATGATGTAATTGTATGATGAGGATCAAGGAACTTCTGGTCCTGATCTACATACTGGAAAAACTCATCATACAGCACAATTAATCCATAAAATAAATTGCTGATAAATAAATTACTGGTATGGATGATAAACCCGCACCACACTTTAAATAAATGTAAATGTGCGGTAAATTAAATTCATAAAGTTAAGGTGCTTGTATGGGCATTAATTCTGCTCCATACATTTAAATAAAAGTAAAGGCGTGGACGATAAACCCGCACCACCCTTTTAAATAAATGTAAATGTGCGGTAAATTAAATTCATAAATTAAATTGCTTGCTGTATGGACGTTAATCCCGCACCATACTTTAAATAAAATTAAATTTGCGGTAAAGTAAATTGTGCTTGTATGGGCACTAATTCTGCTCCATACATTTAAATAAAAGCAAAGGCGTGGACGATAAACCCGCACCACCCTTTTAAATAAATACTGTTGTATGGGTAATAAACCTACACCATACAGTAAATAAAATAAATATGCGGTAAAATAAATTTGCGATAAAGTAAAGGTGCATGTATGGGTAATAAACCTACACCATACAGTAAATAAATATGGGGTTAAAACCACCACCGAATAAAATAAGAAAAAGTTAGTATTAGTAACGGTCTCCCACTGATAATATGTTTAGTATTACCAAGGGTCCATTTTTGTTAGTGGTTAGTAGTATAGATAATAGTGCAGCACAAAAATTATACCTGAGAGCTTCTCGTGCTGATAACATGTTATAAAAATAACCTGGAATATGTATGAATATTGAGCTGCACGTAAAGTAGATGAGACACAGCATTTAACGAGGTTCGGCTATGCCTACGTCCTCGGAGAGCAGCAGCAGTAACTTTTTCACTATATAAAATAATAGGGTTACAACTTTAGAGTTTACAATATGTGAGGCTCACTGAATTTTCTCTTTCTTTCTTCTTCTCTCTTTTCTTTCTTCTTTTTCTCTTCTTTTCTTTCTTCTTTTCTCTTCTTCTTCTCTCTTCTTTTTCTCTTCTCCCCTTTCTTTCTTTTCTCCGTTGGTCACACTCCCCTTTACAATTGGTATGCCTATTTATAGGCTAATATTTAGGCAAAATACAGGGAAGGGAAGGTTCCTGGAAGATGCAAGGAAACTTCCTGAATTGATAAATACAGGGAAGGAAAGTTCCTGGAAGATGCAAGGAAACTTCCTGAATTGATAAACACAGGGAAGGGAAAGTTCCTGGAAGATGCAATGAAACTTCCTCTGTGGGCTCCACCTTCAAACTTTTACAACATAGGTATATATGTTTTTTCATATTTTCGACAATGTGTAATAGTATTTTATGTACCTTTTTTTTGTTTTTGTTTTGGGATATGATTTCCCCATTCCCCTTTTCTCCACTTACACTCCCTTTTGCTTTTTAATACTTTTTAATCAATTTTGTTTATTCTCTTTCCTATTCTACCCTTACCCTACATTAATTTCTTTTTACTTCACTTTTATATTAGTTTTTTTTAATACTTAATTTTCCAACTTGCACTCCATTTTAAATATTTTTTCCCTTAATCGAGTAAGAAATTAATTTTTTTTCCCCTTTAATACTGAAAATGGAGTATAAGTTAGAAAATTAAGTATAAAGAAAAAGACATAATATAAAAGTGAAGCAAAAAAGAAATTAATGTAGGGTAAGGATAGAGTAGGAAAGAGAAAGAAAAACATTGATTAAAAAGCAAAAGGGAGTGTAAGTGGAAAAAAATGGGTAACATACAATTTTATTTTGTCTATTTTTGTATCCGACTTATAGGTAGTATTCTAATTTATGTTCCTAACTTATAGGTATAGTCTTCTAATTTATGTTCTAACTTATAAGTAACATGATTTATCATCACTAAGTTTTTTTCGTTGGTAATAATTACACTATTGTTGAGGCCCAAAAATCCAAGGGGCTAAGCCCAAGTTGACTATTGGCCCAATAGGGACAAGTAAACGCAAGAGAATTTAGGGAACGAATTAATACGAGCTACGGGCCACATGCCACGCCAAACAAGCACGTGCGGGAAGACCAAAAACATGCTAAAAACATGCTCACTCCTATTGAACTCGGCTATAGCCTATGATGATAGGATAAAAATCCAAGCACAAGCATAGGTGTCGGAACCGCCATGCCAACACCAAGATGTGTTACAAGCTTAGGTGGGCCCAAGCCACCAAAATTACCCGGGGCTTGCTTGAACGGGTTGTGGTATGGATGGCAACGGGCTTTCATAGGACCCATTGACGAGCCAAGGAAATGGTAGTTTCGGGTCACTTGGGGGGCCCAAAACTCAAGCCTATTTCTTCGGCCCGAAATACATGGGTTAGCATAAGAGAAGAGAGAGCATGACCCAATACCTTAGAAAAAAAGTGCAAAGCCTGTTAGAAAAGGCTAGGACAATTAGAAGGCCTAAATGTGCTGTTAAAGTGCAATAGGCGAGCTGCTTCCGGCAGCTTGACGAAAAGCCCAGCAGACTGACCCAGAATGACATATCACCAATTCAAAGCCTAGGGAAGAAAAGCCCAGCCCAAACTCTCTGTAAAATATCTAGCCAAGCACGTTTTGTCCCTATCCAAGAGAGTCAACAGCGACCATCTCAAAACCAGAGGAAATCCACAAGAGCAAGAGGTTTACCCGTTGGGTAAAACGTAGCTCCTTTCCCTCCCATTGTTCTGGCAGCTTGCATAGGAAAGATCGAGAGAAAAGCAAGCGGCTCTTCACCCCTATGATGAAGGGCCAGCAAAACCGAGACCTTGGAACCACAAAGGGGTTCCTTACCCATGTGTCTTGGGCGGACGGGATTCATCAAAGAAGACGAAGTGGGGAAAAACAATGGAAAGAGGGAGGGAAGTATGACGAAATTAGAACCCTTAGTGGCTATAAAAAGGAAGACTTCTGCTACCCAGAAAACCAACCCATTTTCCAGAGCTCGACCAAGCATTGTCAAGTAGCTGGAAAATCTACTCAAGCCACCCCATCTTCTCCTCCATTCGTTTCCTTCCTCCATTAGGAAGGAAATTAGCCAAATCTTCCTTTGCTTGCTCTAAACCTCCATCCTCCATAGGAAAATTCATCTCTCTCTCTCAAAATTGCTAAACCTGTGAAAGCCTAGCTCCCATGCCACATGCTCTTCAAGCCAAGCTCTTCTGCAAAACTGGTCAAGTTTGTTTGGGCTATTAGTGAAGGAAGCCTGAGAGTGTTTTCGTAACGGTTTCATCAGACTTTGCGAAAAACACTCTTCCAGGCGCTTGGTGTCGAACCCAGGCACTTGGGGAATTTTGCTCACTCCTCTTCTTACGGCAGCCCAAGCCCATTCGTCAGGCTGCTGGAACAAAAAAGCCCCAACAACTATTTACTTGTATGTTAGGTAAATTAATGTGGGTACTTGTTTGATTAATTGGTATAATATGTGGGTCTTTATCTTTTATTGATTAAATTGTATTTTATCCATAATTAGGAATATTATCAAGGAAAGAATTCAAAATTTATATTTTGGAATTCAATTACAAGGAAATAATCTGATAAATTTAAATTTTCAATGTGTTTTCCTTATTTACGTCAAAGGGTAAAATCAACACAACAAAGAAAGTGATAAATGTCAAAGGACCTACATATAAACGCGTGGACTAAACCCAATGACAGCTTATCATTTTGGACCTAAATCTAAAAAGCCCTTAAATATAATTAGTTTCCTTGTATATACTGAATTTTGGGGGAGAAGAAAATGCAGACAATAAGGGTCTAGATGGTAGGAGCGTAGTCCAAAAGTTCGGATTAAATTGGCATGGCGGGTAGCATATTTGTGCCAGTATTAGCTGTATTGATGTTCTCAATGGCAACCGAAGGCCATAATTAAACACATCGGCAAAGAAGACGACTTCACCCTTAGGGTTGCTTAATGCTTCTAACAGCTTAAGAATCTGCATCACTACCGAATTTGGGATATGGTAATCTACCCAGATCTTGGCCAACTCCCAATCTGTCAGCATGTTCAACTCCAGGAAGTTTGCTTTAAAGACTAGACCCTTTGGCTGTGCCATCGGCACCCGTTGGTTACCAGTCACAACTCTCAAAATCCCTTCAGCAGGAATCGACGTTGAACCTTTGGCCGCTTGATCACCATGACCAGATGTAGAATTTTTGATTGATAACTCGTGTGCTGATCCATCACACGAGTATCTTGCATAAGAAACTCCGCGTAGTGGGCCGTATCAGCAGCCCGAAGAGAACTTGAAGCAGGACACATAGTGCGTGCAGCTTTGACAGGCACTACTCACATTGAATATACAAGTATATTGATAGTATTCAGGCTACCCCCATCGTCATTGCTTCTGATATACTCAACCCTAAAACAGATTTCTAAGCATATGTGTGAAAGAAGTGCAATTCACTTACCCAAAGAAAACGTGATGATGATTGTTTGATAGCCGGTAGCAAAGGATGTTCAGCGAAAAAAACCAAGGAAGTGAAAGAGAAAGACTAGATGAGAGAGGTTCTGCGACAAGAGAAGAGAAATAGACAAATTTAAGTCTGGAACAACCGAGGAAGTGAAAGAGAAAGACTAGATGAAGGAGGTTTTGGGACAAGAGAAGAGGAAAACACAAATTTATGTATGGTAGGTGGAAGTTTACATTTTTGATGTTATGATTTTAGGGTTCATTCATAAATTAATTCATAAGAAAGGTGCGATTGTAAGGAAGAAAGAAAATTAATGAAGAAGAAATGCAAAAGAAAATTAATGAAGAAGAAATGCACGTTTTTTGGGAAGAGAGACGACATTGGAATTTAAGCTACATGACACATGGGCTAAGGGGAAACTGCAGCGTACCCATTTGTATTGTAAGCTTGTTTTTTCTCCTAAACCATTCATATGCATTTCAACGGATGAGATTGATTCTCATATAAGGTTATCATATAGTTGTTCTTATCTGAATTGAGCATGGGAAATATAATATTTGGGTCCGTTTAAAAAAAAAAAGTTACTAAGTATATATCATCCACAAAAATAAATAATCATCGGGAAGAAGGGAAAAAAAATATCTGGGCCCGTTAAGTCTGTTGTTTGTGGATTGTGGGGCCCATCAAATGAACTAGGCCCATAGACTCTTTTAGAATTTTAGATCCATTCACACAAAAGTCCAAATTTCAAAATTACCACAACTGGGTAGGAAAAAGATATAAAACTCAAATATTCCAATTAATTAGGCATGGTTCTTTGATTTATTTGGCAAACTTCAAAATGGCCTGTATGAAAGTGCAGTTGGGCGTCGTTTGTTCGATTAACATTTGACAATAAGGACGACCTGAAAGGTTCGCTCGTGCCAAATTTTAGGGCTTGTGAGTCCTTGATAAAGTATAATACCCTGGAAAAAAATTTAAAAGTGGACTTTTGTCTTTCAATGAAAAAAAAATTATGGTGAAGAATAAATATGGGTATTTTACCAAGTGATTTTGGATTGTGATTATTGGATTCAGTGTGTTTAATTTCAAGTTGGACAAAAATGCTCTACGTAACATTTTGTGATTTTGTTTTCAAAGGACATTTAAGACATTGAAGTGAGACAATACTAATCGACTCAACGAACACGTAGGAAATCATTTATGAATTTTGGGCCAAAATGACCAAAATAACCTTACGTGTGAAAATTACAAATATCCTTGTAGGTGGAAAAAAAAAGAAGAAGAAGAAGAAGAGAATCTGAAACTTGGAGGGCATCAACCCACCCTTCTCCCATTCTTCCCCTCTTGCCTCAAGCTTTCAAATCCACCATTTATGAAAGGATGAGCCACCTATTCTAAATTGATGGCTCACCTAGCCTAAGATTCTTCAATCATGAATTTATTCTCTTCCTCCCCATTCATTGTATCATCACTCTCTTCTAAATTGACGACTCACCTAGCCTAAGACTCTTCAATCATGAATTTATTCTCTTCCTCATCATTCATTGTATCATCACTCTCTTCTAAATTGATGACTCACCTAGCCTAAGGCTCTTCAATCATGAATTTATTCTCTTCGTCATCATTCATTGTATCATTACTCTCTTCCTCATTCACAATATTTTCATCCTCATTCTTCTTTTGTTCCTCTTCAAAATCTAAAATTCGTCACTTCCTTGGAGCAGCCAAGAACTCAAATATCGAAAGCTCAAATGAGAAAACTTCCTTCATAAAAGTTGTTCATTTACGTGATTCCTATAACATGCTCCAATTTAACCTCAATCCGATTAGTATAGATTCCGAAAAGTTGGTATGATCACAATAAGTTTACCATTTCCTGATTTCACAGTAGTTTGCACGGTTTCAATATGTTTCTGTGATTTCCTATACTCAAATGACTTTGGTTCCTTCATCAAAATTGTTTGAAATGCTGTCTATTATAATATATCAAAAGTTTAGGTTGATCGGACTTCTATAGCCACCTTGTGAACGTTTAGAGTGGAACTTGTTTATAGGCTTCGACCCTAGTTCCTTTCCTCGGTTTCAGTCTAGAACACTCATTTTGAAAGCTCAAAACACTGTTTCTTCATGATAGTTACTCCAAATTCTCCTCTTTATAACATATCAAAAGATGTGTACGTTCTCTCAGATGGCTTGTTACTTGTCATTCAATTGATCAAATTAGCTATGAAGCTCATCTTCTTATTGTCTCTTTGAGTACTAGTTGTAAATCAAGTGTTGGTTAGAATGCCTCAATGACATATATCTCTTTCAAAGTGTGTTTCTGTGAAGTTCTAGATTATTTCGATGTGATTTTGTACCAATTTCATTATGGGATTTTGTTACATCAAAATTGATATCTCAAGGTTTATTTCAAAATTGGTATTGTGCCATTTGAATTTAAATTGATTTTTTTGTTGTTGTGAAAATTCAAAGTAGAGACTATGCTGCTAGAATTGTTCTGATTCTACTGCATGCCCTGTTTTGAATACGTGTCTGAAAACTTCATGAACTTGAATTTTCATGAAATTTTAGTATGTTTTTCTTTCACGTATTTTTTTTTTTCAAATCTGGAAAGTTTTATCCAGTTTGGTTGTAAATTAAAATTTTGGTGAGTTTTCAAAATAAAGTATGTAAACCTGAAAACAAGAACATTATGCAGCCTAGTCTGTGTTGGTTTCTATTTTGACATGCTTCCTTAACCTTAATTTCCATCAAATTTTGACATTTTTAATGTTTCTATGTCTAGTTGTGATTTGAAAATTTTTACATTATTTTAATTTAAACTCAAAGTTAACGTGTTCCAACCTAAATATTTAGCAAAACTGAAGTTTTTGTTTTAAATTGATGGTTTAAATTTTCTTTATGAGTCTAGAGCCGAACCACCTGATTTTAAACATCCCAAAGAGTAGAACTATTATAGGAGGGGAATAGATTGGGTTTTCTTTGACGATTGGTTCTATGCTTGCTTGGACCTGAGGTTAAAGCAGTAACAATCCGGTCAAACAACTTATCAAGTGTATTATGGGGATTTAGGTCTACATGCGCCAGTAGGACACTCAAACGTGTTTCCTTATTTCCAGTGAATTTTAATTAGTAAATTATCTTAATTAGGTGTTCTACTCTGCGTACTTTCGAGGACGGACCCGCACAAGGTAAAGCTAGCCAGACATGAGGTAGGGTTTCCTAATTTTCCGATGATAGGGCTATGCCACTTTTAATCTTGTTACTTATATATAATATTATAAATATGAATATTATTGTTGCTTTGCTCGATGAATATTATTTGATGTTATGTGAATATTATTATTGATGTTTCTCCATGGATATTATTTTTGAAGTTGGGTGAATATTATTATTCATGTGATGAAGCTTGAAATATTATTGTTAATTATTTGTATTATTATTCTGCACAAATAAATGATGTTTGTGCTGCATTACATATTCATCATAAATACAGTGGTATTTAGGGTGTGTATGTCGTTTGAGGTATATCTAAGGGGTGGGAGAAGACCCAGATATATTTGAGTAAAAATGTGGAATATATTCAAGTGACAGGAGCAGGGCTTGAATATATTGAGGTGATAGGAGCAGAGCCTCTAACAAAAAGTGAAATTTGAGAAATTCGTAAACAAAAGAAAACTAGGTTAAGGGACGGATGGGCGCTAGTTCATATTTTAGGGTATTCGGAGCCGCAATGGTAAAACGCATGGTATGGGACATGCAAGCTTGTTGCCCTAAGGTATGAATTAGTGAGATTAGAAGGGAGTGAGTTCATGGCATCACCGCATATGCAAATTTATTTATTTGGTATAGTTGCATAATTTCTGTATCTTGTGTTATTTGATGTATGACACTTTGATTAACTGTGATAGTTGACCTTGAGGGGTTTGACGGTACTCTACTGGGCATTAGAATGCTCATACCCCAATAGATTGTGCAAGATTCAAGAAGAAGTCTGAGGAAGCGGGTTTCAACTAAGCTGCTGGGCTTTTGTTGTTGATTTGTGTAATTAATAATTGTAAGTAGTCAACCGTTTGATAAAAATCTGAGTGTGTATTTAACTATGAGCTACTGCGACTCTGATTTTGTGTTGTTAAGTAAATTTGTATTATTTGTGGCTCTATTTCTCATCATGTCATGGTTGTAGGATTTTATTCTTATTACTATAGTATGACTTAAACCATGAATCGAGAATATTCCTTATTTTCAAATCAGGTCGTGACATAAAAAACATTGTAGGGTCAGTGGCCCTGGCGACACAATTTTCTCTCCATTTTCACCGCTGTAGGCAAGCTCAAGCTCAAGCTCCCAAGGTTGGAAAATACTATGAAACAAACTTGTTTGCTCTTAACCAGTTTAATTTATGCCTACGTAGTTACTCCAACGCAAATATAATTGTTCACAACCCATACTAATTTCATATTGGCCCATCAAGACTCCAATACTATGTAACTTCTTTGCTCTTAACGAGTTTAATTTATGCCTCTATAGCAGCTTGCTTACTGCCGCTCATCAATGCTCGCTTGCTTAATTTGTTCTCATATTGTTCCCTTCTTTCTTCTACTGAACTCAATCTTTAGAAGCCACACCACTCATGTAAGTTTAATATTAGATTAATTTCTTCTCAATATCCCCTTTCTCTTTAATTAAAAAGGTTTTAATATCTTTCTATTTTCTTCAATTCACTCTTCCCTAAGGGAAATGGGCACTGAAAATTATCTATCTCCTTCCCTACCATATATCTTTTTGATTGTTTCTTCTTATGGCTTTTTCCTCATAATATAAATTGTTTGAACTCTCTTTTTTGTTGCTGCCCAAGTTTCTTAGAGTTTGATTGCTGTTAATTTGTGCTTGTATGTGGTGTTTTTTTTTACTGACACAACTAATAATTAAGTTTTTCCTCATAATAGAAATTATTGGAACTTGTTATATGAAATTGTTTGAACTATCTCTTTTTGTTGCTGCCCAATTATCTTAGAGCTTTATTGCTGCCAATTTGTGCTTGTATGTGGTGTTTGTTTACTGAGATAACAAACAATTATGTTTTTGTTTACTGAGAATATGATATACTAGTTGAGCTATTTGTTCTTGTGCTTATATTTGTGTACATAATGACTGTGGGTGGGGTATTGTTTCCCATAGCTTGTGTTGCTTGATCAAGGAGACTATGGTTGAGGCAGTAGTTTCCTTTGTGGTTCAAAGGGTCAGGCGCCTCATCGTCCAAGAAGCGAAGTTCTTGTACAGAGTCGACAATCAAATTGAGTCTGCACAAACTGAGTTGCTGTTAATCCAGGATTTTTTGAAAGATACAGATATAAGGCAACGAGAGGATGCAACGATGCGTGTTGTGGTTGCAAAAGTAAGAAATGCTGCATATGATTTGGAGGATGTTGTAGAATTTTTTTTTTCTTGAGAGTGGCTAACAACAGTCAAAGAGGGGTTAAGAATTTTCTGAGAAGATTTAGTTGTGTAGTGAAACAAGGAATGATCTTCACAACATTGGGTTAGAAATTTAGATGATTACCGCCCAACTCTCTACTTTAAGATCAAGCTTGCAAAGTTATAATATTAGGGAAATCGGAGGTGCCACTTCTTTGTACGAGAGGCAGCAACAACTAAGATGCACCTATTCTCATATTATAGAATGGGATGTTGTTGGGTTAGGGGATAGCATGGAAGAATTGGTCATGCATTTGGTGAAGAAAGAATTCAGCCGCCGAGTTGTTTCTATATGGGGTATGGGTGGTTTGGGCAAGACGACTCTTGCAAAACAAATATATCATCATACGAATGTTAGAAAACATTTTGGCTGTTTTGTTTGGGTATGTATAGGTCAACAATATCAAGTGAGGTCTGTTTGGGAAGGAATTCTAATTAAACTTCTTTCTGCTGATAAAGACAAAAGAAAAGAAATTCCAAAACTGTGGATGATGAAATAGCAAGGGAAATTTATCTTAAACTACAAGATAGTTGTGGATGACATTTGGACCATTGAGGCATAGGAGTCATTGAAACCTGTTTTTCCATTGTGTGAGGAATCAAGAAGCATGGTATTACTCACCACTCGCAACAAAGAGGTAGCTTTACATTCATAGAGAAATAGTTTTATCCACCAACCTCAGCCATTGAATGACGATGAAAGCTGAACACTTTTTTTAGAAGATAGCAATCTCTGAAAAAGATGGAATAGGTATTCTCTCGTCCAAATCTTTTGTCTTTGCTTTAGTTTCATATTTGTCAATTGAACACAATAGAAACTTTTGTACTTCATTTGACATGCATTTCAGACCTTAGCGTTTTCCAAGCATGACCAACATTTTGTTTTTTAGGGAACGATTGGTGTTATATGATCATCTGCCAAATCAACTAGCATAAGGAATTCTTCTCTAGGATACTTTGTTGTAAGAACCCTATATTTTCTTAACTATAGCCATTTTCACTTGGAAACAAATTAATGCCACCAAATTGAAATATAAACTGTCCGATTTTAAATTGCACAATAAATTGCATGTTTAGAAAATGAAAAATGAATCTCGAACTTGTCCATTGAGCCCATCTCGAAGTAGTTTTGATGTTCAAAGTTATTAAACTTGGAGCAATAATTGTCATTATATTAGTTTTTCTTAATTATCTAGTAGAAGTGTTTTTCTGTTGTTGTTGTTGATATATCTAGCAGGGGCCTTCTATAGTGAGTGGAAAGTTATAAGGGGTGTTTTTGAGGGGTATGTAAGAGCCGTTGGATTTCATCCAACGGTGAGTTTTTAAAAGAGGGTGCATGTAGAATCGGGTTGAAATCTAACCCGTTAGAAACCCAACTTCTTCCCCTCTTTCCCTCTCTGTGAAAAACTGAAGAACACAATCCTCTCTTTTTGAATGTAAAGCAAACCCACAATTAGAAGGATCCAAATCTCCCAAACCTTATAGTCACTCGATTGTCATTAGCTCCTTGGGAGGCCTGCGATCTATGGTATCCTCGGTATTACAAAGAATGGCTCTTACCTAGCTGTTGCCCTGTTTTGATTCTATGGGTCAAGTGAAAACCCCTTCTGTTTTTCATTCAGTTGACAAGATTCCAGATGAAAGCAAAGTAGCATATCTCTTTTTGTAGCTAGACGCCGCAGCAGCAGTTGTTCCTCAATTTTGGTAGAGATGGAGTCTCAAATACCAAAGAGTCTTCTGTAATGTCCACTACATTCTCTCAAGCTGACTGACTTCAGAGCTCCCGATTGATTTTGAGAGGTAAGTTCACTTGCTGGATTGATTTTATTGGGTTTGGTTTATTTTTTGTGAGGGTGGAAAATTCGTCATTTGTGGCATCAATAATGCGTCATATTTGGAATCAATAATGTGTCATTTCCTTATGAATATTCAATATACTTGGTTGATTGTTTTTGGTGGGGGTGGAAAATTATGAAATGTAGGTAAAAGATCCTAAACTTAGGCTTAATGACATTAGGAGTAAGCATTTGGAGAGGATATTGGATGAAGTTCTGTAATTGGTGGTTTGAATTACATTTGTGTTCTTAGTTGAACATGTTGGTTCTAATGTTATTTTTTCCAGATTATTTCACAAGAGATGACGTAACTATTATTAAATTTTGCTTGCGTTTTGTGTAATCGGAAGTTAGGCTATGCGTATTTTGTGTCAATTTGGGCAATGTTTTGTGTAAGTGGAATGCATTGATATGTTGTGATGCAATAATGACTGATTAATGAATTAATATTTGCTATGCAGTAATATAGAAGTGGATCAATAATATACGTAGATAAAATGTCTAGGGGCTCAGAGAGTGATGAATGTGCAACAGCTAATGGGAGGGTTTATATTCCTGAAGTAAGAAATGAGGAAACACCAGCAGTTGGGATGAAGTTCGACTCACTTGACCTCGTTTACAATTTCTATAATAGATATGCATTCTTGGCTGGCTTTGGTATTCGACTTCATTCCAGCTTTTGGGGGAAAAATAAGAAAGAGATTTTGAGGAAAGAATTTGTATGTTGCAAACAAGGTGCATACAGGAGAGATGAAACTCGGGAGAGAAAAAGACAACGGGGAATAAGTAGATGCAATTGCAAAGCTAAGATTGTGGTTGTGAAGACAAATGGGAGCAAGAAGTATACCATCTCTCTTTTTGCAGAGGGACACAATCATAAGATGACACCCTCAGAAAGAATGCATTTATTGAGATCACACCGTCATATTTCAGATTCTACAAAAGTACTCACAAAATAGTTGGGTTCAGTTAATATTCTCATTCATCACAAGGTAAGTATTTTCGAGGTGCAATCCGGAGGAATGGATAAAATCGGTTTTATCAAAAAAGATATCTACAATCTTGAATGTAGTGTGAATGGGAAGTTGAGGAACCACGATGTTGAACTAGTGACAGAGTATTTTATGGCTGAACAGAAAAAAAATGAGGCTTTTTATTTCAAGATTGAGGGAGATGGCCATGACAGGTTTAGTCGATGTTTTTGGGCAGATGCAACTTCTAGACGGGCGTATGGGTTTTATGGAGATGTTGTTGTATTCGATACCACATTCAACACGAATCGATACGACTTGACATTTGCACCCATGTTGGGAGTTAATAACCATGGTCAGACAATTGTCTTAGCATGCGCATTTTTGAGCAAGGAAACGACTGAGTCGTTTGTTTGGATGTTTGAGGAGTTTAAGAAAGCCATGCCAGATGGCGAACCTAAAACGATCATTACAGATCAAGATGCGGTAATGGCCATAGCGATTTCAATAGCCTTCCCGACTACATTTCATCGACTTTGCATATGGCACATCACATCAAAGTTCTCTGTTAAGTTACCACATTCTGCTTATAAGGAGTATTGGCGTGAATTTCAGAAAGCCATATGGGATACTGACAATAAGGATGAGTTTGATGCAAAATGGAATATTGTGGTTACAAAGGCTGGTTTGACTGACCATCCATGGCTAAGTTCAATGTTTGATTTAAGGAAATCTTGGGTTTCAGCCTACGCACGACAATTTTTTGCCGCTGGAATGTCAAGCAGCCAAAGAGCAGAAGGTTCTCATGGTTTTTTCAAGCAATACATATCAAGGAGAAATTCGTTGATGGATTTCATAATACGATTTGAGAGGGCACTTTCTCATCAACGTGAAAAAGAGTTAGTTGCTGATCACGTAGATGCATTTGAAGTGGCTCAATGTATTCTACCGATGCCAATGAACAAACAAATGGCTACCTTGTACACAAGGACAATGTTTCAAAAGTTTGAGCAAGAACTAATACAAAGTACAGCATGTTTCCTAGAGCTCAAAACAGAGGATACTTCTAAAGTTGTCTTTCATGTGAGTGAAAGGAAAAATTGGGAAACAAGAGTGGCAGAAGTCATATATGTCAAAGATTCTGACCACGCATCGTGTAGCTGCAAAAGATTTAAATTTGTTGGAATTATTTGCAAGCACATCCTAGCATTGTTCAGAAGGGACCAGATTGAATATATGCCCGATAAATATATTTTGAAGAGGTGGAAGAAAACTGCGAAATCTGGATTGGTGTCAGATGCAAATGGCAACGAAATTAAAGACTGTGCAGATCCTGGTCTTTTAATAAAGTGGTGTACAATGTCTCGACTTGCTTCAGATGTGGTTGAGGATGCATTAATGAGTGAAGAAGGATGTGAGCTACTGTCAGAGACTCTAAAAAGTTTGCAGGTGAAGTTGAAGTTGTTGAAGGATGGACCAAGTAATAACGAAGTTGGAGGGTCCAGCTCTCAAACACAATATATGGAAGACCCTAAGAGAGTGAGGTGCAAAGGAAGGTCGAAAGGAGTAACGGGAGCAAAGGAAAACGCAATGAAGCGAGGGATTAGACACTGTCGAGAGTGTGGACACATTGGTCATGATAGAAGACAATGCCCAAGAAATTTGAACACATCGTAAGATGCTAACACTATTTATAATAACATCTAAAATTTGAATAGGGAAATTTTTTATGTGCTTGTGTTTGATATTTATGCAGGACATCACCGTCGAACAATGACGAATCAACTCCAATAGAACGTAGTGACCCATTATTCGACGAATTTGACAGGATGCACGGACCAACTGAATGATTTATGTTTCTATTAGACGAAATCTGGTTGTTATGAAGATTAATGATCAGGTGAAGTTTTATAGATTCAGTTTTTGATTATTATTGTTTTTTTGTTCATGTCCACTGATGAGGTCTTACTATGTCCACTGGTAATTGAAAAGAAAATTTGCTTGGTTTCATTCTTGCATGAAATTTGGACACATGTTAATTTTACGTCTTCTCCCTATTTAGAAATTTTCATAGACATTTGATAAAGTATGAAATTTTGAGTTATGTGAAGAAGCAATGACTTTTACCATGTAAAATGGGTAGTTTAGGGTGAATTATGTTTTAACAGAGATTCATTGATTATATCACAGGCTAATGCAGCATTTGCAGCAGCCAGCTGTTGTTTCCATTAACAGTAATGATTTCCAGCAGTACCCACTTTTTGGTTCTGGTTATTAGGGGCACGATTTTGTAAACATTTGTAACTGAAGGATACTTGAAGCACTATGTTGGAACATAGCGAATAGAAAGCAGCGTGTAAAAAAGAAAAAGTACATTGCAATTTCGAACGGTTGGAGAATATTAAAATTAAAGGGTACACTAACTTACATAACTACTCTTAATTCCACACACAAAAGAAAAATTGATTGCAAAACATATTATGTGCTCCCTCTTAGCAATACCACGATCTCCCCAACCAACTGAACAACGGTAGCCACAATCACTCGGTCGTATTGGTCAGCTTCTTCTTAGCAGGTCTCACATGCTTATGGTCACTCATGTCCCTAGTGATATAGACGAAATAAATCTTCAGCAATATTTGGAATTTTATTATATATAAATAAACCATAAACCATTCACTAAACAATGTATAGCACATGTTATGTTATTTATGACTCACGTGTCAGTTTTTTTTGAGAAAAAGTACGCCAGCTCTTTAATGTGAATGGACATGATAATGAGACTTTACTGATTCCCAGCTTGCTGTGATATTCACTGCTTATTGAATAATATTTCGATTTTTGCAAAATATAATGTTAGATAGAAGGAACACATGATGACTTGCAATACATAGTCCCAATAATTATATATGAAGCAAATGAAACCGATATTTGTGTTTTATTGAAATCAAAATGACATTAAGGGAATATACTTCTAATTTGTGCAATACAACGATCACCCTCAACCAACTGAACAGCGGTAGCCGTAATCACTTAGTCGTATCGGTCGGCTTCTTCCGAGCAGCTTTGACGTGCTTATGCTCATTCATGTCACCACCATCGTCTAGTATCTCTCTCACAGCATCAGGAGACACATAGTTCCAATCATAACTTGTATGAGTAGTTGCCGCAAATGCTCGGAATTTGTCGAATCCTTCGTTGAATGCCAACTTCAGTTCACTACGGTGCTCTTCGCATTGCATATGGTTCATCAAACAACCTTTAATTTCATCATTCATTACTGTATCCAACTCCTCAGCTTTCAGCTTCTTTTTATGACTCAGCTTCAAGTACTTGTTCTTTTGGGAGAACGCTTTGTTCACTCTAATGTTAAGATCAGCCAAAATTCCCTCGTCTTCAACACATTTCTCGTTCCATAAATTGATCAGTCTGGAATTATAATCCAGCTTGCCAGTGACTGCATGTATTGGCTCTAATGGATCATCGGAGTCCCCTTCACTCCCAAATGATGTTGAAAAAGGAAGGGGTCGGTGAGTACAATGTGGAAATAGAACCTGCGACTCCAATTTGTCATCTTTGATTGTGTTGTTGGCGCCTAAAGAGGTTGACATGGTTGAATAACCCTCTTTGTTTTGGGAGGATGAGGATTGCATATGCAATTTCGTTTGAGAAAGGGAACATAGGTTTATAGACCAACATACCAAAGCTTGTGTGTAGTCAACATATGTACTTTTTTTCAAATTTTAAAAAAAAAAGGTGTCAGGTTTTGCTTTTCAATCATGTCAACCTCACACTCTCCTTACACCACTGATAGTGGTTGAAAGAAACTCAATGGAAGTGACATCTAGTTAGTGAACTCAACCAAACTAGTTAGGATTAAACTTAGATTGTATCAGACCAAAAAATAATTTATACATTGTCAAGCAAATATTTTTTGGTGGGAACCCTTTTATTGGTATTACTATCACCCCTTTCATAGAAATTTTCCTTCCACACAAGACTCACTCCTCCACCGAATCTGTCTCCATCTACTAAAACTCTCTCCTCCATAGAAACTCACTCCCCCCATAGAATGGATTTACTAACCAAGTTTGATGTGAGCATAATAAACACCCCTCCAAACAAAGACCGCCTTCGAAACGCAAGTGAGTCACCAGACAAGCAATGTCACATTCCTAGACAGAATGACCATTTTGTTGGAAGTTTTGAGTCTAAAAGAGTTCTTGCTTTTTGGAAGGAGAGGCATCTTCAACTTGGTGATGAAATCCAAAGGGCAAGGGCACGTTTGGAATTTCTTGAAGGCCAAATTGAAGATGACAAAAGGCAGGCCAATCTGGATAGGGCGAAGTTGCTGCACATGAAGCGTAGACACAAACGACTTCGGAGTGTAGCTGTTCAAAAATACAAGAACTCATCTAATGCAGTGGAGTCAAAAAAGCGTGTGATGCAAGCTGGATTCGACTACTTCCGATCCTATGCAAAACTCGTCGTACCCGGGTTTGATTGGTCATCTATTACCGTTTCCGACGTTAACAAATATACTCAGCAAGGGAAGTAACCATTTTGGTTCTCGTGTTTGAGCAGAGGCAAATCAGTGGAATTGGAATTTTCGTTAAACTCTGCTTCAAACCTATTTTGATGCTTACTACTATGGAAGATTTCAACCTTAATATTTTGATGTCTTTAATTACGATAACACAAGATGCAAAGAGCCCATCTACTTCAGTCATATGTTGCTGCCATGTCCATTTTTTATTTATCACGTATCAGATTTGGACATGGTTGCATCATATGCAATGTTGCCTTTATTTATTATATGTTAGGACAATGTTTATGGAAAAGCATTTGTCTGTGCGTTTGTGACAAGGTTATGGAATTATTATGTACCATTTATATATTGTTTTTTGTACTGGTTCATCTCCTATTATTTTTTTCTTTCTTTATATTATATGTTTGTGGAATCCCTCTCAAAGTTAACATATACTGTGAAAAAAATGCAGACTGAATATATAATCACTCATATACACTAGGACAAATATTCACTAATATTTTAAAATTGCTTCACTTGTGTGAGGTTTTTCAGAAAAAGTATGGCTTTGTTTTATGTGATTGGACATGATAGAAAATATATTACTGATTCCCAATGCGGCGTCATATGGACAACTTATTGAATACCTCTGACGTGTTAAAAACTCTAGGTGCAGTTGCATGTGGACAACTTATTGAATACCTCTGACGTGTTGAAAACTCTAAGTGCAGTTGCATGCGGACAACTTATTGAATACTTCTGAGGTGTTCAAAGCTCTAGGCGTAGTTGCAATGATGGCTTCAAAGCATGTGCAATTATTATATATGTACATTATTATAAGCCACATATTATTTTATATAGGGAAACTAATTCTTGTATTATTACAAATTATATAACGAATATTAAGGAAATATACTTGTTAAAGTGAATTAGGGTTAATAGGAAAGTGAGTTATGTAAAAATAATTAGGATTTTTTAATTGCGAAATGGATGATTTATAGGTTCCCCTAGTTTTATAACGTCACAAGGAGGTCGGAGTAATTTTCGGGGCATTTTTAGGATTTTCCTACTATTTATTACCTATTTTCAAAGATTGTTGCACTAAAAAAGCAAAAATAATTGGCAGAGGACACCTGGCGCGATCTGAGCCCGTCACCTTTCACCACTTTTACAAGTGTACGTCAATCAACATGGCCACATCCTCGCCTTTTACCCTAAATTATTATTTTATTACTTTTTCTTAGAAAATTCATAACTAAATACAAAAAAATTAGAGAAATGATCCGAAAATTGCTACGAACTCATTGACACTCTATCTCCCTTGCTGAATTCTCCGATTCATTGTTACGCATTTTTAAAAATTATTCCGAACATTAACGGGAGATGCTTGTTGAAGTAGGTTATTGAAGTTTAAGTTAACAAACATATATACTTAGGGTTAAGAGGAAAGTGAGTTATGTAAAATAATTTAGAATTTTTCATTACGAAATGGATGATTTATAGGTTCCCCTAGTTTCATAACGTCACAAGGAGGCCGGAGTAATTTTCGAGGCATTTTTAGGATTTTCCTACTATTTATTACCTATTTTCAAAGATCTTTGCACTAAAAAAGCAAAAATAATTGGCAGAGGACACCTGGCGCGATCTGAGCCCGACACCTTTCACCAGTTGCACAAGTGTACGTCGGTCAACATGGCCACCTCCTTGCATTTTACCCTAAATTATTATTTTATTATTTTTTCTTGGAAAATTCATAACTAAATACACAAAAATTCCAATAATGTTCCGAAAAGTGCTACGAACTTATTGAGATTTCAGCTTCCTACTGAATTCCCTGTTTCATGGTTATGCTACATTAGTATTTTATTATTATTTATTCTAAATTAATTGAATTATTATGATATTACTTTTTAGGCTGTCCATTTGTTAATTATATTTACTCCAACTTTTGTATTAAATTTTATTCTCCGTGCGAATAGGCCATTTCTGGTGCTAATCGGTTTCTCTCTTCTTCAATTTGTTAATTTTTAAAATTTTTAGGTTGAAGGGATGTTTTGAAAAATAAAATGGAAATATACAAGTCATCCATTGTACAACATCAGGAAAAAATAATTCAACGTCATTCACTCCATATAAGTTTTGCTTAAGAAACATGTAACCAAATCAGTTGGGATATGCTAAGTGGGAAAATGTCATTCCCAAGCACTGGTGAAAAGACACCTATTTACTCCATGCATGACCTTTCGTTTACCAAATATGAAGATTGCAGTTGTGCAAAATATCTGTGTCAGTAAAATGTCATTCCTAGCCGTCTATGATGTCAGTAATAAATCAGCTATATAATATATATTATACATTTATATATAAAACGGTTTATGACAGCACAAACACCAGACAAAATAGATTAAAACCCAACATTTAGACAACATTTGTACAACGTAGCCAGCCAACCTAGAACAGAAGAGAAGCAAGTCCACAATGCATAAAAATCGCAAAAACATACTACAACAAATTAAAAGGGTATGGATTCACTCGCGCAACATACGCACGCATCACCTTGAACCAAAAAATACTCTCACGGTGCCATTTGCATCGATTGCAACAAGTCCAGAAGGCAGGATTTATCTTATCTTCACTAGGCCAGCCTTGAATAACAAAATACCATTCATTGTTATTACAAGCGCTGCAGTGATTGAACTTAATCTTCCCATAGTCAAACATATCTACAATATGTCTTGCAACTATTGGTCCACTTAATCTTCGTGTCAAAGCATCCCTGGTTTCTTTCATATCAATGTTGTTACGTTGATTCAAAGAACACAAGAATTCTAATGCATCCTCTTTTGACTGACCATTTCCGGACATACCAAGTAGTCCAACTACATATGCCGCTTCCATATGGCCTGCCGTGGCTGCAATGCGCATCCCATACAACGCTTCCACGTTACCCTGCCTGAAAAAAACTTGGAATGCTTCTCTAAATATCGACTCAGGGTTATCGCAGGCCCTGCATTGTTGCAAGAAATGCTGGACCGCAAGTCTGGCACGGTACCAGCTAGGATGGTCTGGGTACTTTGCCGTTGAAATGGTGTTCCACACTTGTGGACTGTTTGCCAAAGTTTGGAACAATAGGCACACAGATGCCATACGGAAGAGATCTTCCGATGATTGGGTTGCCACGTATAACATCACTTTAAACCAAGCTAACTCCGGGATGAAGGCTTGGGGCATATCCAAATGGAGATGCTTCCTTCTCTTTCCTCCGACTGTAGTGAAATGTTTCGAATTCATTGAAATTTTTTTGGAATGGAACGATTTGAGGAGTGGCAGAGGGGAGAAATCAGAATATTTGGGGTACACGTTTTGTTGTAGCCTCTGTTTATAGTGTTTTGAAAAGGTGTTTTCAGTTGGGGTTTTTCCAAGTTGACCGTTTTTAAAGAAACTGAACCCAACACCCTAAAACTGAAGACAAAAGAAGGGAAAACGTCATAACATTGCATAGAGAGTCAGACAGTCAAAAAGTCAATTAATAACCTATTTGCATAGCCATTTTTGGGATTTTCTCGCTATCAAATTAATTGATACAAATGTGATGGATTACTGACTAGTGACAGGAGGTCCCATCATATACTTTTTCATTTTCCCACACCCAACTACCCCTAGTAATGTTATTAAAATTGAACCAATAATGATGAATTCTTATCCAACTAGTTGCCTTAATGAAATATAAATAAAATAATAAATTTCAAGCTGTGTCCCCTCAATTTTCAGATTAATATTTGGTAGTGAAATATTATATTGCTTTTCGGGGTAAAAGATGTCACAATTCTGACGGTACAGGTGTCCAGATCGTGACCAACCCACCCACACACAGAAAAGAAGGATATAATTCAATTTGGGCAAAGATGAGAGAGAGCTGAGTGAGAAGTTTAGGGTTATGAGTGAAGGGGTATGACTGAGAACTATGAGTGAGAAGGTATGAGTCCGAAGAGGTTTCAGTGAGAAGATCTGAGTGAGAAGAGGTACAACTGAGAAGATTCAACATGTCTTCGTCTTCATCTCCAGCTCAAACAAAGAGGTGTCAGTATTGTGGAGCTATAATGGTGCTTCGGGTTTCAAAATCAGACAAAAATCGAGGGAAGCCATTTTGGAAGTGTCTAACCTCCTATGTAAGTTTTCATTTCAAGAATATGTATGTGGGTCAAAAAAAACCTATGTCTAACTCTGACATAATTATTTTCCATATATGATGCCTGCAATTAGGGAGCCACCAGTTGCAATGGATTCGAATGGGTTGATGTAACCTCCGCTGAAGCAGAACATCAAGCTGACACGTATGATGCTACAATGCTGAATATGCTGAAGTCCATTAAGGACTTGGTATTAGTTTTATTAGTTGTATCAATTGTCATATTATTTGTTCTTCTAATGAGCAATTAAGTGCACGGTTTCAAAGATTGTGAAAGTTCTCCCCAAAAAGACATGTTGCACGCACCACCAATGAGTTTTCAAACCCATTTTGTGATATTTGTTCTTGAAATAGGTGGATTGGCATTGAATTTAAACAAAAGCATTTATTTGTTTGAAACCCAGCAAAAACTTTCCAAGACTTTGTTTAAAAAAAGAAAATCATACGAAGACGATAAAATCACAATACAGGGCCAATACGATGCAATAACAAGACAATACAATTTTTTTAAAAATTGTATAATTAGGTAGTGTATATAGATTGTTTAATTGCGTATACTTAAAGTTTATTGATTGTTTACTGCATATAAATCGCATGATATTGAATGTTTATTGAAGGTTTATTGATTTTTTTACTGCATGTATTTTGCATGTTATTGCTCCGATATTGAATATTTATTGAAAGTTTATTGATTGTTTACATGTTTATTGAAGGTTTATTGATTATTAAATCCATGTATTTCGCATGTTATTGAACCGATATTGAACGTTTATTGATTGTTTATATGTTTATTGATTGTTAACTGCATGTATTTCGCATGGTATTGAACCGATATTGAATGGTTATTGAAGGTTTATTGATTGTTTGCTGCATGTATATCGAATGTTATTGCTCCAATATTGGATGTTTATTGAGGGCACAAGTACCACTCAAGTAAGATTTAAGGGGGGAAACAGACCTTATTCTTTCTTTTAGTAGGAAGAACAACTGTAAGTTTAATTTCCTATTGAATACGACTTCGTTATGGTTGGTGTAATTGGGGACTGATGTATATTGCATGTCTATTGTGTGTATATTGCATGTCTATTGTGTGTATATTGCATGTCTATTGTGTGTATATTGCATATCTATTATGTGTATATTGTGTGTTTGTTGTGTGTATATTGCTTGTCTGTTGCCTGTGTATTGTCGTTTATTTCCTTCGTAAGCAATAAACAATCAATACACATACAATAAATGTAAGATATACACGCAATAGAGAAGCAATATAGACGCAACAGACATGCAATATAGATGCACCAATATACATTACTTTTATGCTACTGATCTGCTCAAAACCAATAAAAAAAAATCAACGAATTTATTAACCGATTATAAAGGAGAGAGGGATTCAAACCCGAGGGGCGGTACGGAACCAATAGGGAGTTTTTATAGCATTGCACCAGGAGATATTTTTTCATGTATTTCTATAAAGAGGGCATGGTTGAATAAAACATTGGAGGCGAGGCCATAGCCGCTGATTATGTACCTTATTAAGATGCAACCCATTGCGATTAATGGTGGCTTGCATAAACGATGACATATCACTTTGCAATGATGTAATACACTTAAAAAGCCATCTTCAAATCCCAATTCACATATGCAGTCTTTAAATCCCAATTCAATGCAGTTTGGTTAAGGTTATGTAAATGTCGTGAAGGAGTTAGGCATATTACACAGAAGTTTGTTTCATTAAATAAAAAAATACTTTACGGACCCATATGCACATTCTATGTATGGGAATGACATGTGTCTAACTTCAAAAACTCATCTGCCTATCCATTTAGATTGCCTACGTGCAATAGATTTACAGATCCATTTACTTTTCTCCTCACCAAGCCTCAGCATCTCCATTTCAGTTTCTTCATTTTTCTGTCTATGCTCTGCATCCAACTCCATATACATTTAGGACAATATCAGAATAAACATAGCGTAGTATCACACTAATCAAAATGAAAGCATGCATCCGTTATAATATTTGCCACTATTTTGGTTATAATTGTTATTGTCCAATAACTTAAACCTCAATTTATGTACAAAAATACACTAAGATTGAGAAAGATGAAGAAGAATAGAGGAGCAGAGGTAGAATTCGAAAAGGACCCGTAGGTCTCTATTGTGTATTTACATGAGTTTGAAATTGGACATTCCCAAAACCTATTTAATCATCATGTACCTAAACCAAGTTCAACCCATATCATGGCATGTAAGCATCTCCCCGTGTTATCTCTGCAGCCAATTTCAACCGAAAAAAGGGCATGTTCTGCGAGGTGCAAGTAGCTAACGGAATCTCAGCGCTCAAAAGCTCAATGTACTTCAACACGAACATGCCACAATCGCCTCTGAAGCAAAACAAGAACTCGATCAATTCAACTAATGACATTCTAACGTAATTGACAATTTAAAGTAATAAAATTAAATAAAAAGTTGTGCTTACTGATTAGACTGTTGTGGAACATCCACACGCTCTATTGGCCACGGACACCACCAATCTCGGCTGCAATTGTTTGCGTAAACACCTTCTTCATAAAAGTCGATGGTGTTGAGAAGATTTGGAATTGTAATTGAAAGCGGGGCGAGTTCTTCCTTTAAGATCTCATCTGGAATAAGTGAAACCATTGAATCGTACACTTTGATTTCACACTTAACCAGATCAATCATTACAGCCACCCAATGCTTGTACTTCGTCAACATACAAGGGGCATACACCTTATATGCGTTCTGCCAATCCATCCCACACGCCGGAACCTTGCCATTTACAACGTTCAGTAAACTGTTTCTAATTTTCCACCCAACCTGCTCTTTTTTTTTTTTATTATCCGCAAAGCAAGTACGAATGTGATTCTGTCAAATAGAAAACAATCAATGGTTAAACACCTCCACAAAGCAAGTATGGATAATTTGTAATTAACAGCACTTGGTCAAGGCCCATGACATACCATAAAAAATACATCGGTCGTTGTCCAGTCCGATATTTCTACTTCCTCCAACTCTTGTTGTCGCTTCCGGATGAGATACAACCCTAAATCAATGTGCTGCAACATGTTTTTCTTGTCAATCTCATAATCTATGTACATTAAAACAAATGCATAATCAATTAAACTTACATCTCCTTTCAGCCAACCATCAGCTTTGACGAGGGAAGCGAAGAATTCAATATCAGCTTCCACGTTGCCAAATTGCATCACCAAACTATGAATATAAAAAAGTTTTAGAACACAACAATTAAAAAATATATACACTCATGCCTTCTATCTCAAAAAACAAGGGACTTACTTTGGGTTATGGCGCCATTCCCAACAAAGTTTTAGCACTTTCACCAGATCATCATGCGGAATCGCCTTCATTGGGTCTAACGTCTGAAGTCCGGTTGTCTCTGCCAGAGTTTTTGGAACCAATTCACTACCTTCAATGATCTTCCACATAGGAATGATCCTCTTCCTTTTCCGTAATTGGACCCCTTGTTCCACAGCTTTACTTTTATCATTCAACCAAACGTTCAACTGAGATAGCACAGCTGTAGGTTGATCCAAATCAATGTCCCCGACAGTAAACTCAACCTTTGTCCCCTCCGTGCTTTCGCCAATGTCATCGCCAAGCAACATAACTTCATTATCTTCTTTCTCACATTGGTTTCTTTGCACTTCCTTTTCCTCACTTGTTTGTCTTTTCACTTCCTTGCCCTCCCTTCTTTTTCTTTGCGGATCCTCTCCCTCACTGCTCTTTCTTTGCGCTTCCTCTCCCTTGCTGCTTTTTATTTTCAGTTGCTCTCCTTCACTTCTTTTCCTTTGAGCTTCCTCTACCTCACTTGGTTTTCCTTGCACTTCACCCCCTTCAATCCCCTCCTCTTCCTTTTCCTCTCCCTCATTTCTATTACTTGGCCCCTCACCCCCTTCAATCCCTTCATCTTCCTTTTCCTCTCCCTCATTTCTGTTACTTGGCCCTTCATCCCATTGAATGTCATCCATTTCCTCACTTCCCTTAAATAGATGTGAGATGACATAACGATTCGTCCTCTCTTTCAGTAAAGCTAGGTCCCTCCTTACTTCCTTCTCAAACTGAAGACCTAAACAGTGGTCCAAAAGTTTTTCCATCCGTATGACCTTTAATTGAAGGACGTCTTTTTCCCGCTATACTTGAAACATCTCGGACCTCAACAAGCTTACCGCCTTGTTAAACTCATCAAGGTCAGCACATGAAGAAGGAATTGACTCTGCCGAGACAACAGCAGGGCGATCCTGTGGCCAACTCCAATATGGTTGTCTCATTTCCTCTTCACTCGGACATAGCGCCCGCAACTGAACTGACTGTTTCAGAATACAGACAAGAGTCATATTCAATCATTCTACTTCATAATTTCATTGAATCTTATAAATAGTTCTAAGGGCTGCAAACCAAACCTCTTTGCTCTAGAAAAAATAATTGTTCAACTTTCTCATCTCAGGAACAGACGTAGTAGTTCTCCATCGCAAAATACGCGGGACAGCTGTCGGATCAACAACTTTGCAATAATTCAAGTCCGCCATTCTAGGAATTAATTCATATACCCAAATCTACACAATTTACAGGACAAAAGTCATTATTTAAGTTTTAAAGTCCACAAAACATAATTGACATGAACATTATTACCATGTACCTGGAAAGCATACGTGAAACCTTTAAAACTCCATCCATCCCTTTGCGCTTCACCATGCTTATCCTTCTTGCCCTTCTCATTTCTCCGGCTTGTTCCCGTTACCTTACTTTTCCCCTTCCCTCTTCCCTCTTCATTTTCAGAGCTTTTCACATACTTTGTTGGTGCAGAAAATAGACTGTCTTGGGTTTTGTCAAAGGACACCGAACCCCACGGATACCTGTTGAACGCATCCAAGTCCTCTACAAGGGTCAGGTAATTTAGATTGATGTTCAAATGTTTGTCCCTTCCCAAAACCACTAACTGAGCAAAGTAAACAAAAGCTAGCTTGTAGATGTCATCTTCCTCTGTGCACCTCAGAAATGCTTCTTCTAAGGCATTACATGTAATTCCTTCATCTATAAAATATCTTTTCTGAAGTCTAATTTCATCACTCTCTCCACTGGAAACTTCAGGCACTTCCCCAAAACGAAGCCCTGTGATCAAACAGAAATCCTAACGAGTGAACTGAGCAACGTCACACCCTATTAAGAAACTCAGTCCATCCAAGTCTTTCACACCCTGCCCCGCTACTCTATGCAACACAACTCCATGCACAATCTGCCCATAAACTGAATCTTATCTATATTCAGAAGATGGCCAAAGCATGATGTCTTGAATTGATCTAATTGTTCCGCACTCAACTTCGCTCGAATTGCAGCTAGAGATGAATTTGCATGTGAGCAGTTGTTCACCCGTGACGAATATGCCTCTGACTCTGGCCATACCAGCTCCACGTTGGATCCCATTTCCTGAAATACAAGATGAAATAACGTGAACACATATACTACCACGTATTTGCACAATCACATTGGTATTTACACAACTAGTCAACCGGCACATTACAAATTTTACAAAGTACATGAGCATAGGGATTACTGATCACAGGATTTAACATCATCAAAGCAATATGACAAATTTTGTGCAAATACCTGTTAATGCAATGATTATGTGAATTACAAACAATTTCACGTGTTTTATTTATGGATCCAAACTCTAATCAAGGCAAGTTCTGCACTTCACACACATGACAATTATTGTCATCTCATACATAACACAAAATAAATAAATCAGAAATATAGTGGAAGGAAGCAAAGCAAAGCATCTATTCTGCTATCTGCTTGCTAAGCAATTGCCACATCCTTCTTTCTTTCTAACTTTTTCTTCAGTCAGCCACAATCGTCATAGATCAACCTTTATTTCAAATGCTTTGCACTTTTATTCATGAGTTTATTATTATCTGTTCTCATTTCTCATAGGCAAATTTAGTAACAAATGAAATAATATTTATTTCAAAAAATATATAAATTCTAGCGCCAGAGAGGTACTCTGCACTCTGCCCTGCTTCAAATGTGGAAGGTTTTGAGGGCCTCCTCCAATTCAACACCATTATCTTATTCATATCATTACTAACATGTTATTGAGATGTTATTGACATGTGATTCACTTGATTTTCATTCGTTTTTTAACTTATACCCAAGCAAAAATTAACATGCAATTGAAGCACAAAGAAGAGATACCAAATCCAACAACATTGATGGTACAAATTGGGGAAAACCGTTACTCTAACCCTAAACTCAAATTCCATAAATTACTCATCAAATGCTTTGCACTTCTATTCATGAGTTTATTATTATCTGTTCTCATGTTTCTCAGGCAAATTTAGTAACAAAGGAAATCATATTTATTTCAAAAAATATATATATTCTAGCGCCAGAGAGATAATCTGCACTATGCACTGCTTCAAATGTGGAAGGTTTTGAGGGCCTCCTCCAATTCAACACCATTATCTTATTCATATCATTATTGACATGTTATTCACTTGTTATTGACTTGATTTTCATTCTTTTTTTAACATATACCCAAGCAAAAATTAACATGCAACTGAAGCACAAAGAAGATATGCCAAATCCAACAAAATTTATGGTACAAATTGGGGAAAACCATTACTCTAACTCTAAACTCAAATTCCATAAATTACTCACCAAATGCTGGTTATTGCAAGGTGTCTGTGTGGGGTCTTTCTGTTGCTTTGCTCCACAAACGGAACCTACCACTTCCAACGAATACAGCTTCTCTCCTTCCTCTTCCACTGCTTCGCCCCTTCACTGTTTCGGAATCCACACCTTTGCCCCTTCTACTCAAAATAAATACTTTTTCAGGGTCTGGAGAACGGAGTGGCGAATTGTTGCCTTCAACTGTCGTTAACCGTTGCCTTCAACCGTTTCTCAGACCTCTGGGTTTGTAGAGAGATGAGTATTTTCTGTTCAAACTTCGAACTTGCCTCTTCTTTTTCTTTTTCGGACGTGCTTCCCTCTTCTTCTTCTTTTCGGACGTGCTGGATATTCAATTCGGGTTTGGGTTCCTCACCTACCCGATTGTGAAACTTTATCTCAATTCTCCCCAGCCCTTAGATTGATTTGATGGCTATAAAGTGAACCCCTTATAACTTACCCCTTATAACTTTCCACTCATTATAGTTTGAGGGTATCTTCTAGCATACGTTTAGTAAAATAAAAGAGAGACTCCAATATAAGCCCATACAACTGATATCCCCTAGACACAAACCCATCTATCTATATAACTACGTTGAAAACCCAAATTCAAATTGTAATGCCCCTTAAGATGAAAGAGGTCATAATATTGTATCTATTTACATTAGTTGCCATTGCAGGGAACAACACATCTAAACTATCTGACCGTTTACAAAATACTCAGAATTACCGTTTCAAAACTTTTCAGTTTACCACCATTTCAGCCTTGATCGATTCCCTCCATTGAAACCACATATTCTCCAACATTAGATTCCCCCAAACCCTCTAAGGTCGTTCAAAATCTGGGTTCACAGGCACATTCCTTTCATTAGCCCAGTTGTAAAGAGAATACGAGAACGACCGAAGCATTCGATTCCGGAACATTCGACACCGACTAGCAAGCGTGAGTGGTCTGCCGTCAAATAGCAGGTAAAACAAAAGTCTCTCTCTTGCATGTACATGGAGCCCCCATCGATTGTTAGTACTAACCAGAGCAAAACCAGAGGAAGAGTGGTTATGTACCTACACCAAATTCTGGTCTTGATTTTTGTTTTTTTAAAACCTGTTTATGTACCTACAGCCTATTGGGAATCTGGTTATGTAGTTTTGCTCCTTTTGTGAATTTTTTTTGTGATTTGTGCCATATCGATAACACTCTTAGTTTGTTAGGTTTTGGCGCACACAACGTGTTTGATGAAAGTCCTAGTGTGGTTTTGGTTATGTATCATTTTTTGAGTTGCTCGTGTTTACTATTGTGATGGTTATGTACCTACACGAAATTCTGGTGTTGTTGTTTTTTTTTTTTTTTTCCTTTTCTCTGTTAGATGCTTTCATAGTAAAACGACAAAAACCCGGGCAATTAATACAGAGTTCTGAATGCTTTTGAAAGGGTTTTGTTTCTCAGGTTGATGAATTTTCTCGTACATCAGTTTGTCCAATCTGGGCTGTAGGAGATGTTAGTCCTAGACTGAACCTGACTCCATTTGCTTTGATGGAGGGAGGGGCATTAGCCAAAACACTTTTTCTGAATGTCCCAACAAAACCTGATTACAGGTATCCTACCTAGCTTGTTAGCCAGCTGATAACACTTGGACATGTTATTAATTCTAGAGGTGCTCCATAATCTATGCAAGTAGAGTAGGCTCTTCATAAAAGGGTTTAGGATGAGCATTACGTAACGAGTATGATTACTTTCAAATTTTAGATTTATCATTCTATATCTCATAATGTAGATTTTTCTCCTTTCTTATTGTGATGGTTATGTACGGACACGAAATTCTGGAGTATTTTAGTTTACCTATATAAGCTGTCTGTAGGTACATAATCAGTATTTACCTACATGGTGGGCCGATGTTGATTTTCTGTACTGGTAGGATAAAACTAACAATCACTATACATAAGTATCAAACTTAAAAATTGATTCTAAAAAAAAACAGGATCATGTACAATAGAACCTGTTATTAGGTTATCAAAAAAAGCAAAAATCAAACCAGGTTTTCAAAAAAGCAAAAAACAAACCCATCTATTTTCGTGTAGGTAAACTAATAACCAGATACCCAGGTTTGCTCTGGTTTTGCTCTAGTTTGTATGCTGTAGGTCCATAACCAGGTTTTAAAAAACCAAAAATCAAACCCATCTTTTTCGTGTAGGTAAACTAATACCCAGATACCCAATTTTGCTCTGGTTTTGCTCTGGTTAGGACAAACAATGAACGGGGCTCCATGTACATAGAAGAGAAAGACGTTTTTTACCTGCAATTTGACGGCAGACCACTCACGCTTGCTAGTCAGTGTCGAATGCTCCGGAATTTTCAATACCGGGAATTTCTTGAACTGCAACAGAAGAAACCCCTCAACCAAATTTCCACCTTGAGGAACCCTAATCAGAACACCAATCTCCAAACTAAAACCATAATCAAAACGTAGGACTAAGAAAATTAACCCCATAATAAAAAAGCATAATTAATTGCAGACACAAATTCTGGAGAGGATCACTACAATAAATAGGGGGACCAAAACTTCAAACACCAGCCTCTTACGAACTCAATTGTAAATAGGGGTATTTTGGGAACTTAAAAATCATAATAAATCAGATATATTGCTTAATAAGGTAATTTGATGAGTTTGATCCTAGTCATGGGTTTTGGTTGATAAAAACAGGGTATCCCTCCTAGGGGCCCCTCTCCCGTCAAAAGACTTTAGGTTGGGTTGTTTGAACTTGGGGGGAAAGGCCTTTCCATGTAAAGGATGCCGTCGAAAAGAATGGAACGCTGCTTCGCTCTGCTGGAGACCCGTTCTCTAAGTCAGTGGCCGGCTTCGATACTGCTTTCTTTACCTTCCCGGGCTAGGAAGTCTATTCCCAGCTATTCTGCCAGATTCTATAAAAGCCGGTATTTATGGCACTGCTGCCAACAAGAATGCGTCCTCTGGCCTTCCAATGGTTGAATAAAAAGAGATGTAAGTCAAATTGAATTTGAAGGGGGTAAGACAAATTTGCTAAAAATATAAAAGTTACATTGTAGTGTAAAAATCATTCCAACAAATGACATTTATGATTTTAGACAAGTGACAATAAATTTGGTGTTTGATTATTTTTCATAATATAAATTTAACACAAAGATGAAATATTTAGGAAAGAAGATGCTTCAATATTGTGATGGCTTGCCATTAGCTGTCACTGTGATGGCATGACCACTCTCTAAAAAGGACACTATTGATCAGTGGGAGACCGTACTTAAGAATATTTATACATACCTAAGAAGTGGCAAAAGCCATGGACATGGAGGCATGGTTACATCATGGTTATTGTTACTGAGTTATGATTGTTTGTCATATTATTTAAAACCATGTTTTCTATATTTGGGTAAGTTTCCTGAAGATTTTGAGATACCAAAGAATATATTGACTCAGCTGTGGGTGGTAGAAGGTTTTATACCGATGGCGCAACAAAGACAAGGTTTTGTGGAAACAATGGAAGAAATAGCTTTCAGTTACTTAACTGAATTGGTGGAAAGGTGCATGGTTGAAATTAGAAAACGAGGTTCTGTTAGAAAGATTAAATCTTGTCGTCTTCATGATCGCATGCGAGACATGTGCTTGTTGCAGTCAAAAGAGGAGAGCTTTATCCAAATTGTCAATTTGTCGCATATAAAGGATCGTCTTCCTTTTCCCACGGTAACCGAGGCAATACTAACAAGTAATGTTCGAAGACTTGGCATCTATGTGGATGCGACTGTTGAGGAATTGTCTCCATCAAGATATGAAAGAGAAAGCCACCTTAAGTCTTTGTTATATTGCTCAACAATTCAAATTGCTCAGAGTATTGAAGCTTGAAAATATGGCTACATAGGTAAAGAGTTTTTAGATTGGGCACTTTCTCTAACATGGCCATCTAGTTGTTGTCAACTTGGATCTCTCTCCTTTGTGCTCTTGAATAGAATAAGGGACTTGAAGGTGGAAGAAGGAGCCATGCCGAGCTTCCGCAGATTACACATAGACTGTTGCTATGGCTTGGTGATAGTTCCAGACGGGTTGAGATACATTACTACCCTCCAGGAATTAAGCTTCATAGAGATGCCTAGGACATTTCATAAGAGCAAGTCCAGCAGCAAGAGGTGGACTCGGGCTCGGGGGGGGGGGGGGGGGGGGGGTTTTTGTTTTTGGAAAAAAAAATG